>NW_018397361.1:6351-6531 GCF_002168275.2 Theobroma umbraticum
AGTTAAATTTTTTTATATTTTTAATTAAAATATATTATAATTGAATGTCTGCTTCAGGAAGCATGAAGAAAAAGCCATCTATTGGCAAGAAAAGTCCATTTATAATCACTCAAACCTTCGAAAGCATTATTATTCACTTTAAATGGTTTTATAATCTCATTATTGATTTTAAGTTGAATT
>NW_018397361.1:6544-6706 GCF_002168275.2 Theobroma umbraticum
TGTTAAAATATATTATAACTGAATGTCTACCTCAAGAAAGATGAAGCAAAAACCATCCATTTGTGAGAAAAATTTATTTATAGTCACTCAAGCCCTTAAAAAACTTATTACTAGATTTAAATAGTTTTATAATCGTATAATTGATTTTAAGTTAAATTTTTT
>NW_018397361.1:6716-6851 GCF_002168275.2 Theobroma umbraticum
TTAAAATATATTATAATTAAATGTTCACCTCATGAAACGTGAAGCAAAAGTCATCATTTGGCAAGAAAAATCCATTTTTAGTCGCTCAAGCCTTCGAAAGCCTTATTACTCGCTTTAAATAGTTTTATAGTCTCA
>NW_018397361.1:6861-7234 GCF_002168275.2 Theobroma umbraticum
TAAGTTGAATTTTTTTATATTTTTATTTAAAATAAATTATAACCAAATGTCTACCTTGTGAAACATAAAGTAAAAGCCATTCATTGAAATGTAAAGTTCATTTATAGTCACTCAAGCCTTCGATAGCCTTATTACTCGCTCTAAATGATTTTATAATCTCATTATTGATTTGAAGTTAAATTTTTTTATATTATTTGTTAAAATAGATTATATTTGAATGTCTGCTTCAAGAAACGAGAAGCAAAAACCATCTATTGGTAAGAAAAGTCCACTTATAGTCACTCAAGTCATAAAAAGCCTTATTACTCGCTTTAAAATGGTTTTTATAATCTCATAATTGATTTTAAGTTGAATTATTTTATATTTTTTATTA
>NW_018397361.1:7334-14314 GCF_002168275.2 Theobroma umbraticum
ATCTTACATGAAATGGTTTGATATTGATTTAAATGCCTACTTCGCATTAACTTATTGGTTTTACATATAAGGCACAAACCTCCTTTTTGAGTTAATTTGGTTTTATATATTCTTATATTTTTAATATTTAAATCTTCTACCTTTAGCTTGTTTTCCATTTACGCCCTACTTACGGGGTTGATGATCACTGAGTCTGTGAGACTCACTCCCTTATTTCCCTTTTACAGATAAATGATTAGCTCAGGTGCATTGCTCAGCACATCAAGACTTGCTGCAACGTAGGTAATGGCATCTCATAGGCTCTCACTTCGAGTCGCTCCACTGCCTAGAGGTCGTACTGTGTCGAGTAGTCAGACTCATAATGATTAATAGTTGTGGAAATGTATTTATTAAAAACTTGATGTTGTGTAATGATTGTCACTTATTAAGTTGAATAAGTTGTGTAGTTATTAAACCGGATTATTGGTATCTAAATGTTTTGATTTAACTATTGTGTTTACTTGGTTTAAATGAGCTATGGCGTTAAAATCGTGAGTTTAATTTAAATTGTCTGGAAGTTTAACTAAGTCTTGTTCGGGACTTGGCGAGTTTACTCACAGGTCTCGGACGTTTGTAACGATCGAGGGAAGAGGTCGTTACACCATCATTTGCATGTAATAGTGAATTTTGCATGCACATTTCATTGTCTTACATAATCTAAGTCCCTTTAGTTAGTTAATGTCCACTTAGCTTCAAAAATGGTAATTGCACATAAGTCCTCAACTTTTTCTTATTTACCAATTGTCCCACCAAACTTTTCATTCTTGCAAGTTGTTCCTTCAATCATTTCCTTTAAATTCCAATTTCCTTCTATCTTTGTTCTCTTACATGTGTACAAATAAAGTATCAATTTTGCACTTCACCAAAATATCACCATAATATTTAAATATATGTTATTCGCTCATCATTTGCTTAATAAAGGCACGTGGGCCTCGCTTATGTCATTTTCCTTCAAAATTCATTCTTACTTCTTCTCCCTCACTTAGACTAGACTTATACTCCTTTTTCAAGATTTATTTCAACCATAGGCAAAATATTAATATTTTAATATTATTTTATTAATAAAATATTATTTTATTTTGAAATTTTTCACTTGACTCCTCGAGTCTCAAAGTGTCTAACGTTATCCCGGTTCACTTTTGATTCACTCTTTTGATCTCAATAATTCACTCTGGATAAAATATGATTATTTAATTATCGTTTCCTCGCGTACGAAATATTTTATTTCAAAAGATTTGTTTCGCCTATCTCTACTTTTTCGCACTTAGATTTACATCTAGTAACCCTCCATCTCGTTGATGAGATCGTGTTGGTTCCTATACTAGGGTACGGGGTGTTACAAAAAGCCTTATTACTCCCTTTAAATAGTTTTATAATCTCATAATTGATTTTAAGAAGAATTTTTTTATATTTTTTGTTAAAATATATTATAACTAAATGTTTGCCTTGAGAAACGTGAAGCAAAAATCATCCATTAGTAAGAAAAGTCCACTTATAGTCACTTAACCCCTCAAAAACTTATTACTAGCTTTAATTAGTTTTATAATCTCATAATTGATTTTAAATTGAATTTTTTTATATTTTTGATTAAAACATATTATATTCGACTATTTGCCTCATGAAAGGTGAAGTAAAAACCATCCATTGGGTAGAAAAGTCCATTTATAGTCACTCAAGACTTTGAAAGCTTTATTGCTCACTTTAAATAGTTTTATAGTCTCATACTTAATTTTAAGTTAAATTTTTTTACATTTGTGGTTAAAATAAATTATAACTGAATGTCTCCCTCGAGAAACATAAAACAACTATAAGAAAACTCCATTTATAGGCACTAAAGCCTTCAAAAATCTTATTACTCACTTTAAATGGTTTTATAATCTCATTATTGATTTTAAGTTGAATATTTTTACATTTTTCATTAAATTAGATTATATTTGAATGTTTGCCTTAGGAAACATGAAGCAAAGGCCATTCATTGGTAAGAAAAGTCCATTTATAGTCACTCAAGCCATAAAAAGCCTTATTACTTGTTTTAAATGGTTTTATAATCTCATAATTGATTTCAAGTTGAATTTTTTATATTTTTTATTAAAATAAATTATAACTAAATGTCTGCCTCGAGAAACATGAACCAAAAGATATCCACTAGTGAGAAAAGTCTATTTATAGTCACTTAGGCCTTTGAAAGCCTCATTGCTTGCTTTAAATTATTTTATAATCTCATAATTGAATTTAAGTTAATTTTTTTTTATATTTTTGGTTAAAATAAATTATATTTGAATGTCTGCCTCAGGAAACGTGAAGCAAAAGTTATCAATTGGTAAGAAAAGTCCATTTATAGTCACTCAAGCCATTAAAAGCCTTATTTCTTGCTTTAAATGGTTGTATAATCTCATAATTGATTTTTAGTTGAATTCTTTTACATTTTGGGTTAAAACAGATTATATTTGAATGTTTACCTTGAGAAACATGAAGTAAAAGCCTTCCATTGGCAAGAAAAATTTATTTATAGTCATTCAAGCCTTCAAAAAACTTATTGCTCCTTTAAATGGTTTTATAATCTCATGATTGATTTTAAGTAGAAGTTTTTTTACATTTTTAGTTAAAACATATTATAACTAAATGTCTACCTTGAAAATGTGAAGCAAAAGCCATCCATTTGCAAGAAATGTCCATTTATAGTCACTCAAACCTTCAAAAGCCCTATTACTCACTTTAAATGGCTTCATAGTCTTATAATTGATTTTAAGTTGAATTTTTTTATATTTGTGGTTAAAATAAATTATAACTGTATATCTACCTTGGGACACATGAAGAAAAAAGTCATCCATTGACAAGAAAAGTCAATTTATAATTATTCAAGCCTTCGAAAGCCTTATTACTCGTTTTAAATAGTTTTATAATCTCATTACTGATTTTAAGTTGAATTTTTTATATTTTTAGTTAAAATAGATTATATTTGAATGTCTGCGTCTAGCAATGTGAAAAAAAAGCCATTCATTGATAAGAAAAGTCTATTTCTAGTCACCATTCTTTTTAAAGCCTTATTACTTGTTATAAGTGGTTTGATAACCTCATAATTCATTCTAAGTTAAATTTTTTTAATTTTTAATTAAAATATATTATAATTGAATGTCTGTTTCGATGAGCAGAAAGCAAAAGCCATCCATTGGCAAGAAAAGTCCATTGATAGTCACTCAAGCCTTCGAAAGCCTTATAACTCACTTTAAATGGTTTTATAATCTCATTATTGATTTGAAGTTGAATTTTTTTACATTTTTAGCTCAAATAGATTATATTTGAATGTCTGTCACAGGAAACATAAAGAAAAAACCTTTCATTGGCAAGAAAAGTCTATTTATAGTCACCCATTCTTTTGAAAGCCGTATTACTTGCTTGAGGTGGTTTGATAACCACATAATTGATTTTAAGTTAAATTTTTTTATATTTTTAATTAAAATATATTATAATTTAATCTCTGCTTCAGGAATCATGCAGCAAAAGCTATCCATGGGCAAGAAAAGTCCATTTATAATCACTCAAGCCTTTGAAAGCTTTATTACTCGCTTTAAATTATTTTATAATTTTATTATTGATTTTAAGTTAAATTTTTTTTACATTTTCTATTAAAATAGATTATATTTGAATGTCTGCCATGGAAAACGTGAAGCAAAAGCCATCCATTGATAAGAAAAGTCCATTTATAGCCACTCAAGCCATTGAAAGCCTTATTACTTGCTTTAAATGATTTTATAATCTCATAATTGATTTTAAGTTGAATTTTTTACATTTTTGATTAAAACAAATTATAACTAAATGTCTGCCTCAAGAAACGTGAAGCAAAAGGCATCCATTTATAAGAAAAGTCTATTTATAGTCACTCAAACCATTAAAACCCTTATTTCTCGCTTTAATTGATTTTATAATCTCATAATTAATTTTTAGTTGAATTATTTTACATTTTTGGTGAAAACAGATTATATTTGAATGTCTACCTCTAGAAATGTGGAGTACAAGCATTCCATTTGCAAGAAAAATTTATTTATAGTCATTCAAACCTTCAAAAGACTTATTTCTCCCTTTACATGGTTTTATAATCTCAAGATTTATTTAAGTTGCATTTTTTTACATTTTTGGTTAAAACATGTTATAATTGAATATCTGCCTTGAAAATGTGAAGCAAAAGCCATTCATTTGCAAGAAAAATCCGTTTATAGTCACTCAACCTTCGAAAGCCTTATTACTCGCTTTAAATGGTTTTATAATCTCATAATTGATTTTAAGTTGAATTTTTTTACATTTTTGATTAAAATAAATTATAACTGAATGACTGTCTAGAAAAACGTGAAGCAAAAACCATCTATTGATAAGAAAAGTCTATTTTTAGTCAATCAAGCTTTTCAAAGCTTTATTACTCGCTTTAAATAGTTTTATAATCTCATAATTGATTTCAAGTTGAACGTTTTTATATTTTTTATTAAAATATATTATAAGTAAATGTTTACCTCATGAAACATGAAGCAAAAGCCATTTATTAGCAAGAAAAGTTCATTTTTAGATACTTAAGCCTTCGAAAGCCTTATTACTAGCTTTAAATGGTTTTATATTCTCATAATTGATTTTAAGTTGAATTTGTTTACATTTTGATTAAAATAAATTATAACTGAATGTCTATTTCAAGAAACATGGAGGAAAAGACATCCATTGACAAGAAAAGTCTATTTATAGTCACTCAAGCCTTTAATAGCCTTGTTACTCGCTTTAAATAGTTTTATAATCTCATTATTGATTTTAAGTTAAATTTTTTTATATTTTTTATTAAAATAGATTATATTTGACTGTCTGCCTCACAAAACGTGAAACTAAAACTATTCATTGGTAAGAAAAGTCCATTTATCGTCACTCAAGCCATTAAAAGCCTTATTACTCGCTTTAAATGGTTTTATAATCTCATAATTGATTTTAAGGTGAACTTTTTTACATTTTTGATTAAAATATATTATAACTAAATATTCGCCTCATGAAACACAAAGCAAAAGCCATCTATGGGCAAGAAAAGTCCATTTCTAGATGTTCAACCCTTCAAAAGCCTTATTACTCACTTTAAATAGTTTTATAGTCTTATAATTGAATTTAAGTTAAATTGTTTTACATTTTTATTTAAAATAAATTATAATTAAATGTTTAGCTTGAAAAACGTGAAGCAAAAGAGATCCATTGGAGAGAAAAGTCTATTTATAGTCACTCAAGCCTTTGAAAGCCTCATTGCTCACTTTAAATTGTTTTATAATCTCATAATTGAATTGAAGTTGAATTTTTTGACATTTTTGGTTAAAATAAATAATAGTTGAATGTTTGCCTAAGGAAGCGTGAAGCAAAAGCCATACATTGGTAAGAAAAGCTCATTTGTAGTCACTCAAACCATTAAAAACCCTATTTCTCACTTTAAATAGTTTTATAACCTCATAATTGATTTTTAGTTGAATTGTTTTACATTTTGGTGAAAACAGATTATATTTGAATGTTTGCATCGAATTTATTGGCGAGAAAAATTTATTGGCGAGAAAAATTTATTCATAATCATTCAAGCCTTCAGAAAACTTATTTCTCACTTTAAATGGTTTAATAATCTCATGACTGATTTTAAGTTGATTTTTTTTATATTTTTTGTTAAAACATATTATAACTGAATGTCTACCAAGCCTTTGAAAATGTGAAGCAAAAGCCATCCATTTGCAAAACAAAGTCTATTTATAGTCACTCAAGCCTTCGAAAGCCTTATTACTCGCTTTAAATAGTTTTATAATCTCATAATTGATTTTAAGTTAAAATTTTTTATATTTTTTATTAAAATAAATTATAACTGAATGTTTACCTTGGGAAACATGAAGCAAAAGCCATCCATTGATAAGAAAAATCTATTTTTAGTCACTCAACCCTTCGAAAGCCTTGTTACTCACTTTAAATGGTTTTATAATCTCATATATGATTTTAAGGTGAACTTTTTTACATTTTTTATTAAAATATATTATAACTAAATGTTTGCCTCATGAAACGCGAACCAAAAGCCATCTATTGGGAATAAAAGTCCATTTCTAGATGCTCAAGCCTTTAAAAGCCTTATCACTCTTTTTAAATAATTTTATAGTCTCATAATTGAATTTAAGTTGAATTTTTTTACATTTTTTATTAAAATAAATTATATTCGAATGTCTGTCTCAAGAAACATGAAGCAAAAGCCATCCATTAGTAAGAAAAGTTCATTTATAGTCACTCAAGCCATTAAAAGCATTATTTCTTGTTTTAAATAGTTTTATACTCTCATAATTGATTTTTAGTTGAATTATTTTATATTTTTGGTGAAAACAGATTATGTTTAAATTTTTGCCTCAAGAAATGTGAAGCAAAAGCCCTTCATTGCCAAGAAAAATTTATTTATAGTCATTCAAGCCTTCAAAAGACTTATTGCTCCATTTAAATGGTTTTATAATCTCATGATTGATTTTAAGTTGAATTTTTTTATATTTTTGGTTAAAACATATTATATTTGACTGTTTATCTTGAGAAACGTGAAGCATAAGCCATCCATTGATAAGAAAAGTCTATTTATAGTCACTAAAGCCTTCGAAAGCCTTATTACTCTCTTTAAATAGTTTTATAGTCTGATAATTGATTTTAAGTTGAATATTTTTACATTTGTGGTTTAAATAAATTATAATTGAATATCTCCCTCAGGAAACATGAAGTGAAAGGCATCCTTTGACAACAAAAGTCCATTTATGGTCACTCAAACTTTCGAAAGCCTTATTACTTGCCTTAAATGGTTTTATAATCTCAGTATTGATTTTAAGTTGAATGTTTTTATATTTCTCATTAAAATAGATTATATTTGAATGTCTACCTCAAGAAACGTAAAGCAAAAGACATCCATTAGTAAGAAA
>NW_018397361.1:14324-15069 GCF_002168275.2 Theobroma umbraticum
TAGTCACTCAAGCTTTCGATAGCCTTATTACTCACTTCAAATGGTTTTATAATCATATAATTAATTTTGAGTTGAATTTTTTTACATTTTTGATAAAAACACATTATAACTAAATGTTTGGCTTATGAAACGTGTAACAAAAGTCATTTATTGATAAAAAAAGTCCATTTATAGTGACTCAAGCCTTCGATAGCCTTATTACTCGCTTTAAATAGTTTTAGAATCCCATAATTGATTTTAAATAAAATATTTTTAAATTTTTTGTTAAAATAAATTATAACTAAATGTCTACCTCTGGAAACGTGAAGCAAAAGCTATCCATTGACAAAAAAAATTCAATTTATGGCCACTCAACCACTGAAAGCCTTATTACTCGCTTTAAATGGTTTTATAATCTCATAATCGATTTTAAGTTGAATTGTTTATATTTTTGGATAAAACAGATTATATTTGAATGTCTGCCATAAGAAACGTAAAGCAAAATCCCTCCATTGTCAAGAAAAATCCATTTATAGTCACCCAAGCCTTTGAAAGCCTTATTTCTCCCTTTAAATGGTTTTACAATCCCATAATAGATTTTAAGTTAGATTTTTTTATATTTTTTATTAAAACAGATTATATTAGAATATCCAGCTCCAGAAACATGAAGCAAAAGCCATCCACTAGCAAGAAAAGTTCATTTATAGTCGTTTAAGCCTTCAAAAGCCTTATCACACGTTTTAAATGGTTTTATAATCTCATATTT
>NW_018397361.1:15079-19479 GCF_002168275.2 Theobroma umbraticum
TGAATTTTTTTACATTTTTCGTTAAAATATATTATAACTAAATGTCCACCCAAGGAAACTTGAAGCAAAAGCCATCCATTGGCAACAAAAGTTTATTTATAGTCGCTCAAGCCTTCGAAAGCCTTATTACTTGTTTTAAATGGTTTCATAGTCACGTAATTGATTTTAAGTTGAATTTTTTTATATTTTTGGTTAAAATAAATTATAATTGAATGTTTACTATGAGAAACATTAAGCAAAAGTCATCTATTGAAAATAAGAGTCCATTTATAGTCACTCAAGCCTTCGAAAGCCTTATTACTCACTTTATATGGTTTTATAATCTCATTATTAATTTGAAGATGAATTTTTTAAAATTCTTGTTTAAAACAGATTATATTTAAATGTCTGCCTTAGGAAACATAAAGAAAAAGTCATTCATCGGCAAAAAAAGTCTATTTATAGTCACCTATTCTTTCGAAAGCCTCATTACTTGTTTGAACGGTTCGATAACCTCATAATTTATTTTAAATTGAATTTTTTTGAATTTTTATTTAAAATATATCTAATTAAATATTTTCTTAGGGAAACATCAATCAAAAGCTATCCATTGGCAAGAAAAGTCCAATTGTAATCACTCAAGCCCTTGAAAGCCTTATTACTCACTTTAAATGGTTTTATAATCTCATTACTGATTTTGAGTTAAATTTTTTTAAATTTTCGATAAAAATAGATTACATTGGAATGTCTGCCTCAAGAAACGTGAAGCGAAAGCCATCTATTGGCAAGAAAAGTCCATTTATGGTCACTCTAACCTTCAAAAGCCTTATTGCTCCATTTAAGGTTTTATAATCTCATAATTGATTTTAAGTTAAATTCTTTATTAAAATATATTACAATTGAATGTCTGTCAGCAGAAATGTGAAACAAAAGCCATCCATTAGAAAGAAAAGTCTATTTATAGTCACTTAATCTCTCAAAAAACTTATTGCTAGCTTTAATTGGTTTTATAATGTCATAATTGATTTTAAGCTGAACTTTTTACATTTTTGTTTAAAACAGATTATATTTGACTCTTTACCTCTAGAAACGTGAAGCAAAAGCCATCCACCGGTAAGAAAAGTACATATATAGTCACCCAAGCCTTCGAAAGCCTTATTACTCGCTTTAAACAGTTTTGTAGTCTCATAATTAATTTTAAGTTAAATTTTTTATGTTTGTGGTTAAAATAAATTATAACTGAATGTCACTCTCGAGAAACATGGAGCAAAGCCATCCATTGACAAGAAAAGTTCATTTATAGTCACTCAGGCCTTCAAAAGTCTTATTACTCGTTTTAAATGGTTTTATAATCTTATTATTAATTTTAAGTTAAATTGTTTTACATTTTTTGTTAAAATAGATTATATTTGAATGTCTGCTTCAGGAAATATGAAGCAAAGGCCATCCATTGCTAAAAAAAGTTCGTTTATAGTTACTTAACCATTGAAAGCCTTATTACTTGCTTTAAATGGTTTTATAATCTCATAATCCATTCTAAATTAAATTTTTTAACATTTTTGACTAAAATAAATTATAACTAAATGTCTGTCTCGGGAAACATAAAGCAAAAGACATCTGTTGGCAAGAAAAGTCTATTTATAGTCACTCAAGCCTTTGAAAGCCTCATTACTCACTTTAAATTGTTTTATAATATCATAATTGAATTTAAGTTAATTTTTTTTTCATTTTTGGTTAAATAAATTATATTTGGATGTCTGCCTCAGGAAGCGTAAAGCAAAAGCCATCCATTGATAAGAAAAGTCCATTTATAGTGACTCAAGCTATTAAAAGCCTTATTTCTTGCTTTAAATGGTTTTATAAACTCATAATTGAATTTTAGTTGAATTATTTTACATTTTTGGCTAAAACAGATTATATTTGAATGTCTACCTCAAAAAACATGAAGCAAAAGCCTTCCATTGGCAATAAAAATTTATTTATAGTCATTCAAGCCTTCAGAAGACTTATTGCTACCTTTAAAAGGTTTTATAATCTCATGATTGATTTTAAGTTGAATTTTTTTATATTTTTAGTTAAAATATATTATAACTGAATGTTTGCCTTGAAAATGTAAAGCAAAAGTCATCTATTTGCAAGAAAAGTCTATTTATATTCACTCAAGCCTGCGAAAGCTTATTACTCGCGTTAAATAGTTTTATAATCTCAGAATTAATTTTAAGTTGAGTTTCTTTATATTTTTAGCTAAAATACATTATAATTGAATGTTTACCTCGGAAAATATGAAGCAAAACCTATTCATTAGCAAGAAATATTCATTTATAGTCACTCAAGCCTTCGAAAGCCATATTACTCCCTTTAAATGGTTTTATAATCTCATTATTAATTTTAAGTTGAATTTTTTTTCATTTGTGGCTAAAATAAATTATAACTGAATGTTTGCCTTAGGAAACATTAAGCAAAAGCCATCTATTGACAAGAAAAGTCCATTTATAGTTGCTTAAGCCTTCAAAATTCTTATTACTCGCTTTAAATAATTTTATAGTCTTATAATTGATTTTAAGTTAAATTTTTTTATATTTTTTTAAAAATAAATTATAACTGAATGTCTATCTCTAGAGACATGAAGTAAAAGCCATCCATTGACAAGAAAAGTCCATTTATAGTTATTCAAGCCTTTAAAAGCCTTATTACTCGTTTTGAATGGTTTTATGATCTCATTACTAATTTTAATTTGAATTTTTTTATATTTTTGGTTAAAATAGATTATATTTGAATGTCAACCTAGGGAAACGTGAAGAAAAAACCATTCATTGGTAAAAAAATTTTATTTATAGTCACTCATTCTTTTGAAAGCCTTATTACTTGCTTTTTGTGGTTTGATAACCTTATAATTGATTTTAAGTTAAATTTTTTTATATTTTTAATTAAAATATATTATAATTGAATGTCTGCTTTAGGAAGCATGAAGCAAAAGCTATCCATTGACAAGAAAAGTCAATTTATAGTTGCTAAAGCCTTCAAAAACTTTATTACTCGCTTTAAATGGTTTTATAGTCTCATAATTGATTTTAAGTTAATTTTTTTTATATTTGTGGTTAAAATAAATTATAACTGAATATCTACCGTGGAAAACATGAAGCAAAAAGCTATCTATTGATAAGAAAAGTCCATTTATAGTTATTCAATCCTTTGAAAGCCTGACTACTCGTTTTAAATGGTTTTATAATCTCATTACAGATTTTAAGTTGAATTTTTTTACATTTTTGGTTAAAACAGATTAGATTTGAATGTTTGCCTCAGGCAACATGAAGAAAAAGCTATTCATTTGCAAGAAAAGTCTATTTATAGTCACCCTTTCTTTCGAAAGCCTTATTATTTGCTATAAGTAGATTGATAACCTCATAATTGATTTTAAGTTAAATTTTTTACATTTTTAATTAAAATATAATATAATTGAATGTTTGCTTCGAGAAGCATAAAACAGATATCATCCATTGGTAAGAAAAGTCTATTTATAGTCACGCAAGCCTTCGAAAGCTTTATTACTCGCTTTAAATTATTTTATACTCTCATTATTGATTTTAAGTTGAATTTTTTTTACATTTTCTATTAAAATAGATTATATTTGAATGTCTACCTCAGGAAATGTGAAGCAAAAGCCATCCAGTGGTAAGAAAAGTTCAGTTATAGTCACTCAAGCCATTGAAAGCCTTATTACTTGCGTTAAATAGTTTTATTATCTCATAATTGATTTTAAGTTGAATTTTTTTACATTTTTGATTAAAACAAATTATAACTAAATGTCTGCCCTTGGAAACGTGAAGCAAAAGACATCCATTGGTAATAAAAGTCTATTTATAGTCACCCAAGCCATTAAAAGCCTTATTTCTTGCTTTAAATGATTTTCTAATCTCATAATTGATATTTAGTTTAATTTTTTAATAGTTTTGGTGAAAATAGATTATATTTGAATGTATGCCTCAAGAAACATGAAGCAAAAGCCTTCCATTTGCAGAAAAAATTTATTTATAGTCATTCAAGCCTTTAAAACACTTATTCCTCCCTTTAAATGGTTTTATAATCTCATGATTGATTTTAAGTTACATTTTTTTACATTCTTGGTTAAAACATATTATAATTGAATGTCTGTCTCAGAAATATGAAGCAAAAGCCATCCATTTGCAAGAAAAGTCCATTTATAGTCACTAAAGCCTTCGAAAGCCTTATTACTCGCTTTAAATGGTCTTATAATCTTATAATTCATTTTAAGTTGAAATTTTTTATATTTTTTATTAAAATAAATTATAACTGAATGTTTACCTTTGGAAACGTGAAGCAAAAGCCATCTATTGATAAGAAAAGTCCATTTTTAGTCACTCAAGCTTTCGAAAGCCTTATTACTCGCTTTAAATGGTTTT
>NW_018397361.1:19489-19970 GCF_002168275.2 Theobroma umbraticum
AATTGATTTTAAGTTGAACTTTTTTATATTTTTTATTAAAATATATTATAACTAAATGTTCACCTCATGAAATGAGAAGCAAAAGCCATCAATTGACAAGAAAAGTCTATTTCTAGATGCTCAAGCCTTTGAAAGCCTCATTACTCACTTTAAATAGTTTTATAGTCTTATAATTGATTTTAAGTTGAATTCTTTTACATTTTGGTTAAAATAAATTATAACTGAATGTCTACTTCGGGAAACGTGAAGCAAAAAATATCCATTGACAAGAAAAGTTCTTATAGTCAGTCACACCTTGAAATAGCCTTATTATCAGCGTTAAGGTATTTATAATCTCATTATTGATTTTAAGTTAATTTTTTTTACATTTTTTGTTAAAATGGATTATATTTGAATGTCTGCCTCAGAAAATGTGAAACAAAAATCATCCATTGGTAAGAAAAGTCCATATATTGTCACTAAAGCCATTAAAAGCCTTATT
>NW_018397361.1:19980-20144 GCF_002168275.2 Theobroma umbraticum
AATGGTTTTATAATCTCATAATTGATTTTAAGGTTAACTTTTTTATATTTTTGATTAAAATATATTATAACTAAATGTTTGCCTTATGAAACGTCAAGCGAAAGTCATCTATTAGCAAGAAAAGTCCATTTCTAGGTGCTCAAGCCTTCGAAAGCCTTATTACT
>NW_018397361.1:20154-20460 GCF_002168275.2 Theobroma umbraticum
GGTTTTATAGTCTCATAATTGAATTTATGTTGAATTTTTTCACATTTTTATTTAAAATAAATTATATTTGAATGTCTACCTTGGGAAACATGAAGCAAAAGACATCCATTGATTAGAAAAGTCTATTTGTAGTTACTCAAGCTTTTGAAATTCACATTGCTCGTATTAAATTGTTTTATAATCTCATAATTGAATTGAAGTTGAATTTTTTTACATTTTTGGTTCAAATAAATAATATTTGAACGTCTGCCTCAAGAATTGTGAAGCAAAAGCCATTCATTGGTAAAAAAAGCTCATTTATAGTCA
>NW_018397361.1:20488-20775 GCF_002168275.2 Theobroma umbraticum
AAATGGTTTTATAATCTCATAATTGATTTTTAGTTGAATTGTTTTACATTTTTCGTGAAAAAAGATTATATTTGAATGTTTGTGCAGAGAGATATGAAGCAAAAGCCCTCCATTAGCAAGCAAAATTTATTCATAATCATTCAAGCCTTCAGAAAACTTATTCCTCACTTTAAATGGTTTAATAATCTCATGTTTGATTTTACGTTGAATTTTTTTATATTTTTGATTAAAACATATTATAACTGAATATCTACCTTGGAAATGTGAAGCAAAAGCCATCATTTTTC
>NW_018397361.1:20959-27159 GCF_002168275.2 Theobroma umbraticum
AAATTATAACTGAATGTTTACCTTGGGAAACATGAAGCAAAAGCCATCCATTGAAAAGAAAAGTCTATTTTTAGTCACTCAAGCTTTCGAAAGCCTTATTACTCACTTTAAATAGTTTTATAATCTTATATATGATTTTAACATGAACTTTTTTACATTTTTGATTAAAATATATTATAACTAAATGTTCACCTCATGAAACGAGATGCAAAAGCCATCTATTGGGAAGAAAAGTCCATTTCTAGATGCTCAAGCCTTTGAAAGCCTTATTACTCACTTTAAATGATTTTATAGTCTCATAATTGAATTTAAGTTGAGTTTTTTTTTTCATTTTTGGTTAAAATAAATTATATTTGAATGTCTACCTCAAGAAACATGAAGCAAAAGCCATCCATTAGTAAGAAAAGTTCATTTATAGTCACTCAAGCCATTAAAAGCCTTATTTCTCACTTTAAATAGTTTTATACTCTCATAATTGAGTTTTAGTTGAATTGTTTTACATTTTTGATGAAAACAGATTATGTTTGAATGTCTTCCTCAAGAAACGTTAAGCAAAAGCTCTTCATTGCCGAAAAAAATTTATTTATAGTCATTGAATCCTTCGATGGACTTATTGCTTCATTTTAATAGTTTTATAATCTCATGATTGATTTTAAGTTAAATTTTTTTATATTTTTGGTTAAAACATATTATATTTGACTGTTTGCCTCGAGAAACGTAAAGCATAAGCCATCCATTGACAAGAAAAGTCTATTTATAGTCATTAAAGTCTTCGAAAGTCTTATTAGTCGCTTTAAATAGTTTTATTGTCTGATAATTGATTTTAAGTTAAATTTTTTTACATTTGCGGTTTAAATAAATTATAATTGAATGTCTTCCTCAAGATACATGAAGCAAAAGGTATCCGTTGACAAGAAAAGTCCATTTATAGCCACTCAAGCCTTCAAAAGTCTTATTACTTGCCTTAAATGATTTTAAAATCTCATTATTGATTTTAAGTTGAATGTTTTTACATTTTTCATTAAAATAGATTATATTTGAATGTCTACCTTAAGAAACGTAAAGTAAAAGATATCCATTAATAAGAAAAAGCCATCTATAGTCACTCAAGCTTTCGATAGTCTTATTACTCACTTTAAATGGTTTTATAATCATATAATTGATTGTAAGTTAAATTTTTTTACATTTTTAATAAAAATATATTATAACTAAATGTCCGACTCATGAAACGTGTAGCAAATGCCATTTATTAACAAGAAAAGTTCATTTATAGTGACTCAAGCCTTCGGTAACCTTATTACTCGCTTTAAATAGTTTTATAATCCCATAATTGATTTTAAGTTGAATTTTTTTACATTTTTTGTTAAAATAAATTATAACTGAATGTCTAACTCGAGAAACGTGAAGCAAAAGCTATCCAGTGACAAAAAAATTCCATTTATGGTCACTCAACCATTGAAAGCCTTATTTCTCACATTAAATGGTTTTATAATCTCATAATCGATTTTAAGTTGAATTGTTTTATATTTCTGGCTAAAACAGATTATATTTGAATGTTTACCTCGAGAAACGTGAAGTAAAATCCCTTCATTGACAAGAAAAATCCATTTATAGTCGCTCAAGCCTTCGACAGTCTTATTTCTCCCTTTAAATGGTTTTACAATCTCATAATAGATTTTAAGTTAGATTTTTTTACATGTTTTGTTAAACAGATTGTATTGGAATATCTGAATCCAGAAACATGAAGCAAAAGCAATCCACTAGCAAGAAAAGTTCACTTATAGTCGCTTAAGCTTTCGAAAGCCTTATTACACGCTTCAAATGGTTTTATAATCTTATATTTGATTTTAAGTTAAATTTTTTTATATTTTTCATTAAAATATATTATAACTGAATGTCTGCCCAAGAGAAAAAACCATCCATTGGCAACAAAAGTCCATTTATAGTTGTTCAAGCCTTCGAAAGTCTTATTACTCGCTTTAAATGGTATTATAGTCACATAATTGATTTTATGTTGAGTTTTTTAACATTTTTGGGTAAAATAAATTATAACTGAATGTCTACTTTGAGAAACATGAAGCAAAAGCCATCCATTGACAATAAGAGTCCATTTATAGTCACTTAAGCCTTCGAAAGTTTTATTTCTCGTTTTAAATAGTTTTATAATCTCATTCCTGATTTGAAATTGAATTTTTTAAAATTCTTGTTTAAAACAGATTATATTTAAATGTCTATCTTAGGAAATATAAAGAAAAAGTTATTCATCAGCAAGAAAAGTCTATTTATAGTCACACATTCTTTCGAAAGCCTTATTACTTGCTTTGAACGGTTTGATAACCTCATAATTGATTTTTATTTAAAATATATCTAATTGAATATCTGTTTTGAGAAACACGAATAAAAAGCTATCCATTGACAAGAAAAGTCCAATTGTAGTCACTCAAGCCCTTGAAAGCCTTATTACTCACTTTAAATGGTTTTATAATCTCATTACTGATTTTAAGTTGAATTTTTTTGAATTTTTGATTAAAACAGATTATATTGGAATATCTGGCTCAAGAAACGTAAAGCGAAAGCCATCCATTGACAAGAAAAGTCCATTTATAGTCACTCTAACCTTTGAAAGCCTTATTGCTCCATTTAAATGGTTTTATAATCTCATAATTGATTTCAAGTTTAATTTTTTATTAAAATATATTACAATTGAATGTCTGGCTTGAGAAACATGAAACAAAAGCTATCCATTACTAAGAAAAGTCCATTTATAGTTACTTAAGGCCTCAAAAAACTTATTGCTAGCTTTAATTGGCTTTATAATCTTATAACTGATTTTAAGCTGTATTTTTTATATTTTTTGTTAAAACAGATTATGTTTGGCTGTTTACCTATGGAAACATCAAGCAAAATCCATCCATTGGCAAGAAAAGTACATATATAGTCACTCAAGCTTTCGAAAGCCTTTTTACTCGCTTTCAATAGTTTTGTAGTCTCATAATTGATTTTAAGTTAAATTTTTTATATTTGTGGTTAAAATAACTTATAACTGAATGTCTTGCTCGAGAAAGATGAAGCAAAATCGTTGATAAGAAAAGTCCATTTATAGTTACTCAAGCCTTCGAAAACCTTATTACTCGCTTTAAATGGTTTTATAATCTCATTATTGATTTTAAGTTAAATTTTTTTATATTTTTCATTAAAATAGATTATATTTGAATGTTTGCTTTAGAAAATGTGAAGCAAAGGCCATCCATTGCTAAGAAAAGTCTATTTATAGTCACTCAAGCCATTGAAAGCCTTATTACTTACTCTAAATGGTTTTATAATCTCATAATTGATTTTAAGTTAAACTTTTTTACATTTTTGATTAAAATAAATTATAACTAAATGTCTGTCTTAGGAAATGCAAAGCAAAAGACATCCATTGGTAAGAAAAGTCTATTTATATTCACTCAAGCCTTTGAAAGCCTCATTGCTCGCTTTAAATTGTTTTATAATCTCATAATTGAATTTAAGTTAATTTTTTTTTCATTTTTGGTTAAAATAAATTATATTTGAATGTCTACCTTAGGAAACGTGAAGCAAAAGCCATCCATTGGTAAGAAAAGTCCATTTATAGTCACTCAAGCTATTAAAAGCCTTATTTCTTGCTTTAAATGATTTTATAATCTCATAATTGAATTTTAGTTCAATTGTTTTACATTTTTGGCTAAAACAAATTATATTTGAATGTCTACCTCGAGGAACATGAAGCAAAAGCCTTCTATTGGCAATAAAAATTTAATTATAATCATTCAAGCTTTTAAAAGACTTATTGCTCCCTTTAAAAGGTTTCATAATCTCATGATCGATTTTAAGTTGAATGTTTTTTACATTTTTAGTTAAAACATATTATAACTGAATGTTTGCCCTGAAAATGTGAACCAAAAGCCATCTATTTGAAAGAAAAGTCCATTTATATTCACTCAACCCTTCGAAAGCTTATTACTCGCTTTAAATGGTTTTATAATCTCATAATTGATTTTAAGTTGAGTTTTTTATATTTTTGATTAAAATATCTTATAATTGAATGTTTGCCTCGGGAAACCTAAAGCAAAAGCCATCCATTAGCAAGAAATGTCCATTTATAGTCATTAAAGCCTTCGAAAGCCATATTACTCACTTTAAATGGTTTTCTAATCTCATTATTGATTTTAAGTTGAATTTTTTTACATTTTTTGTTAAAATAAATTATAGCTGAATGTCTACCTCGAAAAACATGAAGCAAAAGTCATCTATTGATAAGAAAAGTCCATTTATAGTCGCTCAGGCCTTCGAAAATCTTATTACTCGCTTTAAATGGTTTTATAGTCTTATAACTGATTTGAAGTTGAATTTTTTTATATTTTTGTTTAAATAAATTATAACTGAATGTCTATCTTCAGAGACATAAAGCAAAAGCCATCTATTAGCAAGAAATGTCCATTTATAGTCACTCAAGCCTTTGAAAGCCATATTACTCGCTTTAAATGGTTTTATAATCTCAATATTGATTTTAAGTTAAATTTTTTTATATTTGTGGTTAAAATAAATTATAACTGAATGTTTGCCTTGGGAAACATGAAGCAAAAGCCATACATTGATAAGAAAACTCCATTTATAGTCGCTCAAGCCTTCGAAAACCTTATTACTCTCTTTAAATAGTTTTATAGTCTCATAATTGATTTTACATTAAATTTTTATATATTTATAACTAAAATAAATTATAGCTGAATGTTTGCTTTAGGAAACATGAAGCAAAAAGCCATCTATTGACAAGAAAAGTCTATTTATAGTCATTGAAGCCTTCGAAAGCCTTGTTACTTACTTTAAATAGTTTTATAATCTCATTATTGATTTTAAGATTGAATTGTTTTACATTTTTAGTTAAAACAGATTATATTTGAATGGCTACCTCGGGCAATGTGAAGAAAAAGCTATTGATTGGCAAAAAAAGTTTATTTATAGTCACCCATTCTTTCGAAAGCCTTATTACTTGCTATAAGTGGTTTGATAACCTCATAATTGAATTTAAGTTAAATTTTTTATATTTTTAATTAAAATATATTGTAATTGAATGTCTGCTTTGGGAAGTATAAAGCAAAAGCCATCCATTGGCAAAAAAAGTCTATTTATTGTCACTTAAGCCATCGAAAGCCTTATTACTCACTTTAAATGGTTTATAATTTCATTACTGATTTTAAGTTGAATTTTGTTTTACATTTTTAGTTAAAATAGATTATATTTCAATGTCTGTCTTAGAAAATGTAAAGAAAAAACCTTTCATTGGTAGAAAACGTCTATTTATAGTCACTCATTCTTTTGAAATCTTATTACTTGCTTTAAGTGGTTTGATAACCTCATAATTAATTTTAAGTTAAATTTTTTTATATTTTTTATTAAAATATATTATAATTAAATCTCTGCTTCGGGAATCATGAAGCAAAAGCTATCCATGGGCAAGAAAAGTCCATTTATAGTCACTCAAGCTTTCGAAAGCTTTATTACTCGCTTTAAATGGTTTTACAATCTAATCATTGATTTTGAGTTGAATTTTTTTAACTTTTTTGTGAAAATAGATTATATTTGAATATCTGCTTCAGAAACATGAAGCACAAGCCATCCATTTGTAAGAAAAGTCCATTTATAGTCACTCAAGCCATTGAAAGTCTTATTACTTGCTTTAAATAGTTTTATTATCTCATAATTGATTTTAAGTTAAATTTTTTTATATTTTTGATTAAAATAAATATTAACTAAATGTCTGCCTCAGGAAACGTGAAGCAAAAGACATCCATTGGTAAGAAAAGTCTATTTATAGTCACTCAAGCCATTAAAAGCCTTATTTCTCACTTTAAATGATTTTATAATATCATAATTGATTTTTTGTTGAATTATTTTACATTTGTGTGAAAACAGATTATGTTTGAATGTTTGTCTAGAGAAACGTGAAGCAAAAGCCTTCCATTTGCAAGAATAATTTATTTATAGTCATTCAAGTCTTCAAAAGACTTATTCCTCACTTTAAATGGTTTTATAATCTCATGATTAATTTTAAATTGTATTTTTTTATATTTTTAATTAAAACATATTATAATTGAATGTCTGCCTTGAAAATGTGAAGCAAAAGCCATCCATTTGCAAAAAAAGTCCATTTATAGTCACTTAAGCCTTCGAAAGCCTTA
>NW_018397361.1:27259-27567 GCF_002168275.2 Theobroma umbraticum
TTAGTAAGAAAAGTTCATTTATAGTCACTCAAGCCATTAAAAGCCTTATTTCTCGCTTTAAATGATTTTCACTGTCATAATTAATTTTTAGTTTAATTGTTTTACATCTTTGGTGAAACGAGATTATGTTTGAATGTTTGCCTCAAGAAAAATGAAGCAAAAGCCCTCCATTTCCAAGAAAAATTTATTTGTAGTCATTCAAGCTTTCAAAAGACTTATTGCTCCCTTTAAATGATTTTATAATCTCATGATTAATTTTAAGTTGAATTTTTTTATATTTTTAGTTAAAACATATTATATTTGACTGT
>NW_018397361.1:27655-27816 GCF_002168275.2 Theobroma umbraticum
CTAAAGCCTTCGAAAGCCTTATTACTCGCTTTAAATGATTTTATAGTCTGATAATTGATTTTAAGTTGAATTTTTTTACATTTGTAGTTTAAATAAATTATAATTGAATGTCTCCTTTAGGAAACATGAAGCGAAAGGCATCCGTTGACAAGAAAAGTTCA
>NW_018397361.1:27826-27979 GCF_002168275.2 Theobroma umbraticum
CTCAAACCTTCGAAAGCCTTATTCCTTACCTTAAACGGTTTTATAATCTCATTATTGATTTTAATTAAATATTTTTACATTTTTCATTAAAACAGATTATATTTAAATGTTTACCTCAAGAAACGTGAAGCAAAAGACATCCATTAGTAAGAA
>NW_018397361.1:27989-28270 GCF_002168275.2 Theobroma umbraticum
ATAGTCACTCAAGCTTTCGATAGCCTTGTTACTCACTTTAAATGGTTTTATGATCATATAATTGATTTTAAGTTGAATTTTTTTACATTTTTGATAAAAATATTTTATAACTAAATGTTTGACTCATGAAATGTGCAACAAAAGCCATTTATTGACAAAAAAAGTTCATTTATAGTGACTCAAGCCTTCCATAGCCTTATTACTCATTTTAAATGATTTTATAATCCCATAATTAATTTTAAGTTGAGTTTTTTTGCATTTTTGGTTAAAATAATTTATAA
>NW_018397361.1:28387-29143 GCF_002168275.2 Theobroma umbraticum
TTACTCGCTTTAAATGGTTTTATAATCTGATAATAGATTTTAAGTTGAATTGTTTTATATTTTTGACTAAAATTGATTATATTTGATTGTTTGTCTCGAGAAATGTGAAACAAAATCCCTCCATTGATAAGAAAAATCTATTTATAGTCGCCCAAGCCTTCGAAAGCCTTATTTCTCCTTTTAAATGGTTTTACAATCTCATAATAGACTTTAAGTTAGATTTTTTTACATTGTTAGATAAAATAGATTATATTGGAATATCCAGCTCCAGAAACATAAAGCCAAAGCCATCCACTAGCTAGAAAAGTTCATTTATAGTCGCTTAAGCATTCGCTTAAGCATTCAAAAGCCTTATTCTACGCTTTAAATGGTTTTATAGTCTCATATTTGATTTTAAGTTGATTTTTTTTATATTTTTCATTAAAATGTATTATAACTAAATGTCTACCTTAGGAAACTTGAAGCAAAAGTCATCCATTAGTAAGAAAAGTCCATTTATAGTCGCTCAAGCCTTTAAAAAGCTTATTACCCGCTTTAAATAGTTTCATAGTCGAATAATTGAATTTAGGTTGAATTTTTTTTATTTTTGGTTAAAATAAACTATAATTGAATGTCTATCTTGAGAAACATAAAGCAAAAGTCATCCATTGACAAAAAGAGTTCATTTATAATCACTCAAGCCTTCGAAAGCCTTATTACTCACTGTCAGTTAAAATTCTACTATGCAAGTATACGTATCGAATAGATAATATATTA
>NW_018397361.1:29355-29484 GCF_002168275.2 Theobroma umbraticum
CACACTTCATGTAAATCTTACCTCTCTTTCTTAACTTATTTCGATGGGTTGAATTGCTAACCTAGAGTCTTAAAATATTTATAAGGGTCTCCCGACTCATCTTATAAAAATATCTATTTTAACTAAAAC
>NW_018397361.1:29761-29875 GCF_002168275.2 Theobroma umbraticum
AAATAAGCAAAAAAGAGATTAAAAATTAGATTACATGTGAGTTCAATTGCAATCTTAGATAAATAATTTAGTTCATAGTATCTAATAAAAACAATATCCAAAGAAATTTAGCCA
>NW_018397361.1:30328-30455 GCF_002168275.2 Theobroma umbraticum
TTCCTTTCATCAACGCTGCAGCCTTGTTCTCCCAGCGCTATGGCAGTCTATCAATTTCGAATGTGAGTTTCACCCTGATATGTTAGGAACTAGGCAAAGTAGTAAACGTAAAAGTTTTATCCCTGTC
>NW_018397361.1:30465-33140 GCF_002168275.2 Theobroma umbraticum
CCAATGGATTAAGAATCATATCAATTGGACTTCTGTATTGAGAGATTTGCTCCAAATACCGCATCATGTTCAGTCTTTACATACTACTGCAGTGGTCCGACTTTGACAAATATTTTGACCATGATCCAGTCAGAACTGGGCAAATTGGTGAACATAAGCATTGTATCCCTTCTTCTTATAGTTTGATTGGTCTAAGAATCACCTCATTTGAAGTTTTTTAGAAAGAGATATGGTCAAAATACTGAAATATATATGAATGAAGCTATCACCATACTTGCACTGATTTTCATCAAATGAGTCTTTTTCATGAATTTCCTACAAAAGCCATAAGAGAAATTAGCAATAACTACTCTTAAAGTAATTTAAAATAAAATAACCTAAAATTTAACTAAAATAACTTAAATTAATCACTTAACAAGTAATCAAACTTAAACAAAAAAAAACACCTAAAATGCTAAAATTCGAACCTAAATTCTCAAAGATCTAGCTACTTAAGCTCCCAAAATGAGTCAAAATAACTCTATATAATAGAGTTATCACACCTCCAAACTTAAGATTTTGCTAGTCCTCGAGCAGAATATAAAACAAAATGCAATAACGTAAACATGAAAACATTTAACTAGACTTTTGAAAGCCTCATTGCTCACTTTAAATTGTTTGATAATCTCATAATTGAATTTAAGTTAAATTTTTCTTTCATTTTTGGTTAAAATAAATTATATTTGAATGTCTACCTCTGGAAACGTGAAGTAAAAGCCATCCATTGGTAAGAAAAGTTCATTTATAGTCACTCAAGCCATTAAAAACCTTATTTATTACTTTAAATGATTTTATAATCTCATAATTGAATTTTAGTTCAATTATTTCTCATTTTTTGCTAAAAGAGATTATATTTGAATGTCTACCTGGAGAAACATGAAGCAAAAGCCTTCCATTAGCAAGAAAAATTTATTAATAGTCATTCAAGCCTTCAAAAGACTTATTTCTCCCTTTAAAAGGCTTTATAATCTCATGATTGATTTTAAGTTGAATACTTTTTGCATTTTTTGTTAAAACATATTATAACTGAATGTTTGCCTTGGAAATGTGAAGCAAAAGCCATCTATTTGCAAGAAAAGTCCATTTATAGTCACTCAAACCTTCGAAAGCTTATTACTCGCTTTAAATGATTTTATAATCTCATAATTGATTTTGAGTTGAGTTTTTTTATATTTTTGGTTAAAATATATTATAATTGAATGTTTACCTTGGGAAAACAAGAAGCAAAAGCCATCCATTACCAAGAAATGTCCATTTATAGTCACTCAAGCCTTCAAAAGCTATATTACTCGTTTTAAATGGTTTTATAATCTTATTATTGATTTTAAGTTGAACTTTTTTACATTTGTGGTTCAAATAAATTATGACTGAATGTCTGCCTCAAGAAACATGAAGCAAAAGCCATCTATTGACAAGAAAAGTCCATTTAAAGTCGCTCAAGCTTTCAAAAATCTTATTACTCGCTTTAAATGGTTTTATAGTCTCATGATTGATTTTAAGTTGAATTTTTTTATGTTTTTGTTCAAAATAATTTATAACTGAATGTTTGTCTTCGGAGTCATGAAGCGAAAGCCATCCATTGACAAGAAAAGTCCATTTATAATCATTCAAGCCTTCGAAAGCCTTATTACTCACTTTAAATGGTTTTATAATCTCATTACTGATTTTAAGTTAAATTTTTTTATATTTTTGATTCAAATAGATTATATTTGAATGTCTGCCTAGGAAAGCGTGAAGAAAAAATCATTCATTGGCAATAAAAGTCTATTTATAGTCACCTATTCTTTTGAAAGCCTTATTACTTGCTTTAAGTGGTTTGATAACCTCATATTTGATTTTAAGTTAAATTTTTTTACACTTTTATTTAAAATATATTAAAATTGAATGTCTGCTTCAGGAAGCATGAAGCAAAAGCCATCCATTAGAAAGAAAAGTCCATTTATAGGTACTCAAGCCTTCGAAAGCCATAGTACTCGCTTTAAATGGTTTTATAATCTCATTATTGAATTTAAGTTGAATATTTTTACATTTGTGGTTAAAATAAATTATAACTGAATGTCTGCCTTAGAAAATATGAAGCAAAAGCCATCCATTGACAAGAAAAGTCTATTTATAGTCACTCAAACCTTCGAAAACTTTATTACTCATTTTAAATGATTTTATAGTCTCATAATTGATTTTAAGTTGAATTTTTTTTACATTTTTGTTTAAAATAAATTATAACTGAATCTATGTTTCGAGAAATGTAACACCCCTTATTCTTGAATAGAAGTCAATAAGACCTACTCGCTAAGACAAAGGGTCGATTGACGAAAATCTAAGTGCCAAAAAGCGGTAATGGTTGAAAGGAATATTTTGAAATAAAATATTTAATACGTGAAAAAATAATAATTAAATAATAATGTTATTATCAAGGATGAATTAGCAGATTAAAAGGTGATTCGGAAGTGAACCGGAGCAAAGTGAGACACTTTGGAACCTGAGGGGATAAGTGGAGCATTTTAGAATAAAATAATATTTTATTAATAAAATAATATTAAAATATAATATTTTAATGATTATTGAGATTAGTCATGGAAGAAGATTATATGACTAATCTAAGTGGGGGAGACGAAGTAAGAAAGAATTTTGAAGAA
>NW_018397361.1:33240-38202 GCF_002168275.2 Theobroma umbraticum
TATTACTCACTTTAAATAGTTTTATATTCTCATTATTGATTTTAAGTTGATTTTTTAAAAAAATTTTCATTAAAATCAATTATGTTTAAATGTCTGCCTCAAAAAACGTGAAGCAAAAATCATCCATTGGTAAGAAAAGTCTATTTATAATTACTCAAGCTATTGAAAGCCTTATTATTCGCTTTAAATAGTTTTAAAATCTCATAATTGATTTTAAATTGAATTTTTTTACATTTCTGGTTAAAAAAATTATATTTGAATGTATGCCTTAGGAAACATGAAGTAAAAGCTATCAATTGGTAAGAAAAGTCTATTTATACTCACTCAAGCCATTAAAAGCCTTATTTCTCACTTTAAATGGTTTTATAATCTCATAATTGATTTTTTTCTTGAATTGTTTTACTCTTTTGGTGAAAATAGATTATATTTGAATGTTTGTCTTGAGAAACGTAAAGTAAAAGCTCTCCATTAGCAAAAAAAAATTTATTTATAGTCATTCAAGCCTTCAAAAGGCTTATCGTTCTCTTCAAATAGTTTTATAGTCTCATAATTGATTTTAAGTTGATTATTTTTACATTTTTGGTTAAAATAAATTAGAATTGAATGTTTGCCTCAAGAAATGTGAAGCAAAGCCCATCCATTGACAAGAAAAGTCTATTTATAGTCTCTCAAGCTTTTGAAAGCCTTATTACTCGCTTTAATTAGTTTTTATAATCTCATAATTGATTTTAAGTTTGACTTTTTTTTATATTTTTGATTAAAATAAATTATACTGAATGTCTACCTTGGAAAACGTGAAGCAAAAGCCATCCATTGGCAAAAAAGTCTATTTATATTCCCTCAATCTTTTGAAAGCCTCATTGGTCGCTTTAAATTATTTTATAATCTCATAATTAATTTTAAATTGAAGCTTTCTACATTTTTGGTTAAAATAAATTATAACTGAATATTTACCTCGGGAAACATGAAGTAAAAGCTATCCATTAACAAGAAAAGTCTATTTATTGTCACTCCAGCCTTTAATAGCCTTATTACTCACTTTAAATGATTTCATAATCTAATAATTGATTTTAAGTTTAAGTTTTTTACATTTTTGATTAATTTGAATGTCTACCTCGAGAAACATGAGGCAAAAGCCATCCATTAATAAGAAAAGTTCATTTATTGTCACTCAAGCCATCAAAAAACTTATTATTAGCTTTAAACGGTCTGATAATTTATTTTAAGTTGAATTGTTTAACATTTTTGGTTAAAATAAATTACATTTTACTGTTTGGCTTGGGAAACTTGAAGCAAAAGCCATCCATTGATAAGAAAAGTCCATTTATAGTCACTCAAGCCTTCCAAAGCCTTATTACTCGCTTTAAATAGTTTTGATAGTCTCATAATTGATTTTAAGTTGAGTTTTTTTACTTTTTTGGCTAAAACAAATTATAGTTGAATGTCTGCCTTAGGAAACATGAAAAAAAAGCCACTTATTAGTACGAAAAGTCTATTTATAGTCACTCCAGCCATTGAAAGCCTTATTACTTGCTTTAAATGATTTTATAATCTCATAAGTGATTTTACGTTGAATTTGTTTACATTTTTAATTAAAATAAATTATAACTGAATGTTCGCCTCAAAAATATGAAGGAAAAGACATCCATTGGTAAGAAAGGTTCATTTATAGTCACTTAAGCCTTCGATAGCCTTATTACTCACTTTAAATGGTTTCATCATCTAATAATTGATTTTAAGTTGAATTTTTATATTTTTGGTTAAAATATCTTATAACTAAATGTCTACCTCGAGAAATATGAGGCAAAAGTCATCCATTAGTAAGTAAAGTCTATTTATAGTCACTTAAGCCCTCAAAAAACTTATTACTAGCTTTAAATTGTTTTATAATCTTATAATCAATTTTAAGTTGAATTTTTTTACATTTTTGGTTAAAACAGATTATATTTGACTATTTGCCTCAGAAAACGCGAAGCAAAGGTAATCCATTGACAAGAAAAGTCCATTTATAGTCACTCAAGCCTTTGAAATCTTACTACTCGCTTTAAATGGTTTTATAATCTCATAATTGATTTTAAATTA
The DNA here is from genome assembly GCF_002168275.2 of Theobroma umbraticum. Classification (NCBI taxonomy): domain Eukaryota; kingdom Viridiplantae; phylum Streptophyta; class Magnoliopsida; order Malvales; family Malvaceae; genus Theobroma; species Theobroma umbraticum. Next base: position 35,323 of record NW_018397361.1, read on the forward strand.
AATTTTTTTACATTTTTGGTTAAAATAAATTATACCTGAATGTTTGCTTCAGGAAACGTGAAGCAAAACCCATCCATTGACAAGAAAAGTCCATTTATAGTCACTCAAGCCTTTGATAGCCTTATTACTCACTTTAAATGGTTTTATAATCTCACTATTAATTTTAAGTTGAGTTTTTTCTATTCATTTTTGGTTAAAATAAATTGCATTTAAATGTCTGCTTTAGGAAACGTGAAGCAAAAGCTATTCATTTGTAAGAAAAGTCCATTTATAATCACTCAAGTCTTCGATAGCTTTATTACTCTCTTTAAATGGTTTATAGTCTCATAATTGATTTTAAGTTAAATTTTTTTTTTGTATTTTTTATTAAAATAAATTATAATTGAATGTCTGCTTGGGGATATGTGAAGCAAAAGACATCCGTTAGCAAAAAAAGTCCATTTATTGTCACTCAAGCCTTCGAAAGCTTTATTACTCGCTTTAGGTAGTTTTATATTCTCATAATTGATTTTAAGTTGAATTTTTTTATATTTTTTATTAAAATATATTATAACTAAATGTTTGGCTGATGAAATGCAGAACAAAAGCCATCTATTGGCAAGAAGAGTCCATTTCTAGTTGCTCAAGCATTTGAAAGCCTTATTACTTGCTTTAAATGGTTTTATAGTCTCATAATTGATTTTAAGTAGAATTTTTTTACATTTTTGGTTAACATAAATTATAACTGAATGTCTGCCTCAGTAAATATGAAGCAAAGCCATCCATTGACAGGAAAAGTCTATTTATAGTCACTCAAGCCTTCGATAGCATTATTACTCACTTTAAATAGTTTTATATTCTCATTATTGATTTTAAGTTGATTTTGTTTTACTTTTTTCATTAAAATTGGTTATATTTGAATGTCTACCTTAGGGAACGTTAAGCAAAAGCCATCCATTGGTAAGAAAAGTCCATTTATAGTTGCTCAAGCCTTCAAAAACCTTAGTACTCACTTTAAATGGTTTTATATTCTCATAATTGATTTTAAGTTAAATTGTTTTACATTTTTTATTAAAATAAATTATTACTGAATGTCACCTCTAGAAACATGAAGCAAAAGTGATCCATTGACAAGAAAAGTCTATTTATAGTTATTCAAGCCTTTGAAAGCCTTATTACTCACTTTAAATGATTTTACAATCTCATTACTGACTTTAAGTTTAATTTTTTAAAATTTTTTATTAAAATAGATTATTGTTTAATGTTTGTCTCAAGAAACATAAAGAAAAAGCCATTCATTGGCAACAAAACTCTATTTATAGTCACCTATTCTTTCGAAAGCCTTATTACTTGCTTTGAATGGTTTGATAACCTCATAATTGATTTGAAGTTGAATTTTTTTATATTTTTAATTATAGTATATTATAATTGTATGTTTGCTTTCGAAAACATGAATCAAATGTCATCCATTGGTAAGAAAAGTCCATTTATAGTTACTTAAGCACTTAAAAGCCTTATTACTTGCTATAAATAGTTTCATAATCTCATTATGTATTTTAAGTTAATATGTTTTGAATTTTTGATTAAAACAGATTCTATTGGAATGTCTGCCTTAGGAAACGTGAAGCAATAGTCATCTATTGATAAGAAAAGTCCACTTATAGTCACTTTAGCCTTCGAAAGCCTTATTACTCTCTTTAAATGGTTTTATAATCTCATAATTAATTTTAATTTTAATTTTTTTACATTTGTGGTTAAAATAAATTATAACTGAATGTCTCCCTTGGGAAACATAAAGCAAAAGTCATCCACTGATAAGAAAAGTCCATTTATAATCACTCAAGCCTTCGAAAGCCTTATTACTCGCTTTAAATGGTTTTATAATCTCATTATTAATTTTAAGTTGAATTTTTTTACATATTTTGTTCAAATAAATTATATTTAAATGTTTACCTTAGGAAACGTGAAGCAAAAGTCCTCTATTGGTAAGAAAAATCGATTTATAGTCACTTAAGCTCTCGAAAGGCTTATTTCTCACTTTAAATGTTTTTATAATCTCATAATAGATTTTAAGTTAAATTTTTTTATATTTTTTGTTAAAAATGATTACATTTGAATGTGCACTTTGAGAAATGTGAAGCAAAAGACATCCATTGGCAATTAAAAGTCCATTTATATTCACTTAAGCCTTCAAAAGCCTTATTATTCCCTTTAATGGTTTTATAATCTCATAATTCATTTTAAGTTAAATTTTTTTACATTTTTAGTTAAAATATATTATAACTGAATATCTGCCTAAGGATACGTGGAGCAAAAGTCATCCATTTGCAAAAAAAGTCCATTTACGGTCACTCAAGCCCTTAAAAAACTTATTACTAGCTTTAAATGGTTTTATAAACTCATAATTGATTTGAAGTTGAATTTTTCTATATTTTTGGTTAAAACAAATTATATTTGACTATCTACCTCAAGAAACGTGAAGCAAAAGCCATTCATTGGCAAGAAAAGTCCATTTATAGTCACTTAAGCCTTCGATAGCCTTATTACTCATTTTAAATAGTTTTATAATCTCACTATTGATTTTAAGTTAAATTTTTTTATATTATTGGTCAAAATAGATTATATTTAAATGTTTGCCTCTAGAAACGTGAAGCAAATACCATCCATTTGTAAGAAAAGTTCATTTATAGTCATTTAAGTCTTTGAAAGATTTAAATTATTTTACGATCTCATAATTGATTTTGAGTTGATTTTTTTTATATTTTTGATTAAAATATTTTATCACTGAATATCTGACTCAAGAAACGTGAAGCAAAAGCCATCCATTAGTAAGGAAAGTCCATTTATGGTCACTTAAGCACACAAAAAACTTTTTACTAGCTTTAAATGGTTTTATAATCT
>NW_018397361.1:38212-39849 GCF_002168275.2 Theobroma umbraticum
TTGAAGTTGAATTTTTTTACATTTTTCGTTAAAATAGATTATATTTGACTATTTGGCTTGAGTAACTTGAAGCGCAAGCCATCCATTGACAAGAACAGTCTATTTATAGTCACTCAAGTCTTTGAAAGCCTTATTACTTGCTTTAAATAGGTTTATAGTCTCATCATTGATTTTAAGTTGAATTGTTTTCCATTTTTGGTTAAATCAAATTATAACTGAATGTTTGCCTTAGAAAACATGAAGCAAAAGCCATTCATTGACAAAAAAAGTCCATTTATAGTCATTCAAGCCTTCAAAAGCCTTATTACTCGTTTTAAATGATTTAAAAATCTCATTACTGATTTCAAGTTGAATTTTTAAAAATGTTTAGTTAAAACAGATTATATTTGAATGTCTGTATCAGGAAACATGAAAAAAAAGCCATTCATCGGTAAGAAAAGTCTATTTATAGTCACCCATTCTTTCAAAAGCCTTATTGCTTGCTTTGAATGGTTTGATAAACTCATAATTGATTTCAATTTGATTTTTTTAAAATTTTTGATTAAAAAAGATTATATTGGAATGTCTGTCTCAGGAAACATGAAGCAAAGTCATCCATTGAAAAGAAAAGTCCTTTTATAGTCACTCAAGCCTTCGGAAGCCTTATTACTCACTTTAAATAGTTTTATTATCTCATAATTGATTTTAAGTTGAATTTCTTTACATTCTAGATTAAAATAAATTATAATTGAATGTCTACCTTAAGAAACGTGAAGCAAAAGCCATCCATTGACAAGAAAAGTCCATTTATAGTCACCCAAGCTTTTAAAAGCCTTATTACTCACTTTAAATGATTTTACAATCTCATTACTGATTTCAAGTTGAATTTTTTAAAATTTTTAGTTAAAACATATTATATTTGAAAGTTTGTCTTGAAAAACATAAAGAAAAAGCCATTAATCGGCAAAAAATGTCTATTTATAGTCACTCATTCTTTCGACAACCTTATTACTTGCTTTAAATGGTTTGACAACTTCATAATTGATTTTAAGTTAAATTTTTTTGAATTTTTGATTAAAACAGATTATATTGGAATGTCTGCCTTAGAAAACATGAAGCAAAAGCTATCCATTGACAAGAAAAGTCCATTTATAGTCACTCTAGCTTCCGAAAGCCTTATTACTCCCTTTAAATGGTTTTATAATCTCATAATTGATTTTAAGTCGAACTTTTTTACGTTTTTTGTTCAAATATATTATAACTAAATATCTGCCTCATGAAACGTGAAGCAAAAGCCATCCATTGCAAGAAATGTCCATTTATAGTCACTCAAGCCTTCAATAGCCTTATTACTCGCTTTAAATGATTTTATAGTCTCATTATTGATTTTAAGTTGACTTTTTTTTACATTTTTGGTTAAAACATATTCTATTTGAATGCTCTTATCGAGAAACGTGAAGCAAAAGCGCTCCATTGACAAGAAAAGTCCATTTACAGTAACTTAAGCCTTTGAAAGCCTTATTACTCGTTTTAAATTGTTTTATGATCTGATAATTGATTTTAAATTGAATTTTTTTATATTTTTGGTTAAAATATATTATAACTGAATGTCTGCTTAAAGAAACGTGAAGCAAAAGTCATCCATTAGTAAGAAAAGT
>NW_018397362.1:0-205 GCF_002168275.2 Theobroma umbraticum
GGACTTTTCTTCTCAATGAATAGCTTTTTTTGCACATTTCTCAAAGCAAGCATTCAATTATAGTCTAGTTTAACAAAAAATTCAAAAAAATTTAACTTAAAATCAATTTTGGGATTATAAATAATTTAAAGCGAGTAATAAGGCTTTTAAAGGAAATGGTGACTACAAATGGACTTTTCTTGCCAATGAATGCTTTTTTTTCATG
>NW_018397362.1:215-299 GCF_002168275.2 Theobroma umbraticum
TAGACATTCGATTATAGTCTGTTTTAGCTAAAAATGTAAAAATATTTAAATTAAAATCAATTATGAGATTATAAAACAATTTAA
>NW_018397362.1:309-486 GCF_002168275.2 Theobroma umbraticum
AAGGCTTTTGAAGGAATGAGTGACTATAAATGGACTTTTCATGCCAACAAATATGTTTTTCTTCATGTTTCTCCAAGTAGAAATTCAATTATAGTCTGTTTGAAAAAAAAGTGTAAAAAAATTCAACTTAACATGAATTATGAGATTATAAAATAATTTAAAGCGAGTAATAAGGCA
>NW_018397362.1:496-788 GCF_002168275.2 Theobroma umbraticum
TGAGTGACTATAAATAGACTTTTTTCTAAATAAGTGACTTTTTGTGCACGTTTCTTAAGACAAGAATTCAATTATAGCTTGTTTTAACCATAAATGTAAAAAAATTCAACTTAAAATCAGTTATCAGTTTATAAAACTATTTAAAGCGAGTAATAAGGCTTTCGAAGGAATGGTGACTATAAAAGGACTTTTGTGCCAACGAATGCATTTTTCTTCATGTTTCTCCAAGTAAAAATTCAATTATGATCTGTTTTAGTAAAAAATATAAAAAAATTCAACTTAAAGTCAATTA
>NW_018397362.1:798-1200 GCF_002168275.2 Theobroma umbraticum
AAACAATTTAAAGCGAGTAATAAGGCTTTTTAAGGGATGGGTGACTATAAATGGACTTTTCTTCTTAATAAATAGCTTTTTTTGCACGATTTTTAAGACAGGTATTCAATTATAGTCTGTTTTAATAAAAAATTTAAAAAAATTCATCTTAAAATTAATTATGAGTTTATAAAACAATTTAAAGCGAGTAATAAGGCTTTCGAAGGAATGGGTAACCATAAATAGACTTTTCTTCTCAATAAATAGCTTTTTTTGCACATTTCTCAAGGCAGGCATTCAATTATAGTTTGGTTTAACAAAAAATTCAAAAAACTTTAACTTAAAATCAATTTTGAGATTATAAAATAATTTACAGCGAGTAATAATGCTTTTAAAGGAATGGGTGACTATAAATGGACTTTT
>NW_018397362.1:1350-1462 GCF_002168275.2 Theobroma umbraticum
AATTCAACTTAAAATCAATTATGAGATTATAAAACAATATAAAGCGAGTAATAATGCTTTTGACAGAATGGGTGACTACAAATAGACTTTTCGTGCCAACGAATGTGTTTTT
>NW_018397362.1:1472-1560 GCF_002168275.2 Theobroma umbraticum
CTCCAAGTAAAAATTCAATTATAGTCTGTTTTAACAAAAACTATAAAAACATTCGGCTTAAAATCAATTATGAGATTATAAAACAATT
>NW_018397362.1:1570-1724 GCF_002168275.2 Theobroma umbraticum
AATAAGGCTTTTGAAGGAATGGGTGACTATAAACAAATTTTATTTCTAAATGAGTACCTTTTTTGCACTTTTCTCAAGACAAAAATTTAATTATATTCTATTTTAACCATAAATGTAAAAAAATTCAACTTAAAATCAATTATGAGATTATAAA
>NW_018397362.1:1742-1919 GCF_002168275.2 Theobroma umbraticum
TAAGGCTTTTGAAAGAATGGGTGACTATAAATAGACTTTTTTTCTCAATGAATGTATTTTTTACACATTTCTCAATATAGACATTTAATTATTGTCTGTTTTAACCCTAAATGTAAAACAATTGAACTTAAAATAAATTTTAGGATTATAAAACAATTTAAAGCGAGTAATAAAGCT
>NW_018397362.1:1929-2081 GCF_002168275.2 Theobroma umbraticum
TGGGTGACTATAAATGGACTTTTTTGCTAACAAATGTGTTTTTATTCATATTTCTCCAAGTAGAAATTTAATTATAGTCTGTTTTAGCAATAAGTGTAAAAAAATTCAACTTAAACTCAATTATGAGATTATAAAACAATTAAAAGCGAGTA
>NW_018397362.1:2091-2247 GCF_002168275.2 Theobroma umbraticum
TGAAGGAATGGGTGACAATAAATGGACTTTTCTTGCAAACGAATGTGTTTTTCTTCACATTTCTCCAAGTGAAAATCCAATTATAGTCTGTTTTAGCAAAAAGTGTAAAAAATCAACTTAAAATCAATTATGAGATTATAAAACAATTTAAAGCAT
>NW_018397362.1:2257-2369 GCF_002168275.2 Theobroma umbraticum
TTTTGAAGGAATGGATGACTATAAATGGACTTTTTTTCTCAATGAGCAGCTTTTATTGCATGTTTCTCAAGTCAAACACTTAATTATAGTCTATTTTAACAAAAAATATAAA
>NW_018397362.1:2469-2598 GCF_002168275.2 Theobroma umbraticum
TTTAAAGTGAGTAATAAGGCTTTTGAAAGAATGGGTGACTATAAATAGATTTTTATCCTCAATGAATGATTTTTGTACACGTTTCTCAAGGCAAGCATTCAATTATTGTCTGTTTTACCCATAAATATA
>NW_018397362.1:2982-3075 GCF_002168275.2 Theobroma umbraticum
TATGAGTTTATAAAACTATTTAAAGCGAGTAATAAGGCTTTTGAAGAAATGGTGCCTATAAATAGACTTTTCTTGCGAACGAATGCATTTTTC
>NW_018397362.1:3085-3183 GCF_002168275.2 Theobroma umbraticum
GGAATGGGTGACTATAAATGGACTTTTCTGGTTAATGAATTGTGTTTTTTGCACATTTTTCAAGATAGGCATTCAATTATAATATGTTTTAACAAAAA
>NW_018397362.1:3697-3941 GCF_002168275.2 Theobroma umbraticum
TTTTTCTTCACATTTCTCCAAGTAAAAATCCAATTATAGTCTGTTTTAGCAAAAGTTTTAAAAAAATTCAAGTTAAAATCAATTATGAGATTGTAAAATAATTTAAAGCGAGTAATAACACTTTTGAAGGAATGAGTGGCAATAAATGGACTTTTCTTGCCAACGAATGTGTTTTTCTTCACATTTCGCCAAGTAGAAATCCAATTATAGTCTGTTTTAGCAAAAAGTGTAAAAAAATTCAACT
>NW_018397362.1:3969-4155 GCF_002168275.2 Theobroma umbraticum
TTTAAAGCGAGTAATAAGGCTTTTGAAGTAATGGGTGACTATAAATGGACTTTTTTTACCAACGAATGTGTTTTCTTCACGTTTCTCGCAATAGAAATTCAATTATAGTCTGTTTTAGCAAAAAGTGTAAAAAAATTCAAGGCAGGAATTCAATTATAGTCTGTTTTAACCATAAATGTAAAAAAA
>NW_018397362.1:4165-4256 GCF_002168275.2 Theobroma umbraticum
AATCAATTATGAGTTTATAAAACTATTTATAGTGAGTAATTAGGCTTTTGAAGAAATGGTGACTATAAATGGACTTTTCCTGCGAACGAAT
>NW_018397362.1:4266-4361 GCF_002168275.2 Theobroma umbraticum
TCACGTTTCTCTAAGTAAAAATTCAATTATAGTCTGTTTTAGTAAAGAGTGTAAAAAAATTCAGCTTAAAGTCAATTATGAGATTATAAAACAAT
>NW_018397362.1:4371-4545 GCF_002168275.2 Theobroma umbraticum
TAATAAGGCTTTTTAAGGAATGGGTGACTACAAATGGACTTTTCTTCTTAATGAATTGCTTTTTTTGCACATTTTTCAACATAAGCAGTCAATTATAATCTGTTTTAACAAAAAATATAGAACAATTCAACTTAAAATCAATTATGAGATTATAAAATAATTTAAAGTGAGTAA
>NW_018397362.1:4916-5058 GCF_002168275.2 Theobroma umbraticum
GTTTCTCAACGCAAACATTTAATTATTATCTGTTTTGACTAAAAATATAAAAAACTTTTACTTAAAATGAACTATGAGATTATAAAATAATTGAAAGCGAGTAATAACACTTTTGAAGGAATGGGTGACAATAAATGGATTT
>NW_018397362.1:5072-5194 GCF_002168275.2 Theobroma umbraticum
TGTGTTTTTCTTCACATTTCTCCAAGTAGAAATCCAATTATAGTCTGTTTTAGCGAAAAGTGTAAAAATATTCATGACAGGAATTTAATTATAGTTTGTTTTAACCATAAATGTAAAAAAAA
>NW_018397362.1:5204-5353 GCF_002168275.2 Theobroma umbraticum
ATCAATTATGAGTTTGTAAAACTATTTAAAGCGAGTAATAAGGCTTTTGAAGAAATGGTGACTATAAATAGACTTTTCTTGCTAACGAATACATTTTTCTTCACGTTTCTCTTAGTAAAAATTCAATTATAGTCTGTTTCAGTAAAGAA
>NW_018397362.1:5363-5547 GCF_002168275.2 Theobroma umbraticum
TTCAACTTAAAGTCAATTATGAGATTATAAAACAATGTAAAGCGAGTAATAAGGCTTTTTAAGGAATGGGTGACTATAAATGGATTTTTTTGCTTAATGAATTGCTTTTTCTACACATTTTTCAAGATAGACATTCAATTATAATATGTTTTAACAAAAAATATAAAACAATTCAACTTAAAAT
>NW_018397362.1:5985-6249 GCF_002168275.2 Theobroma umbraticum
AATTTAAAGTGAGTAATAAGGCTTTTGAAAGAATGGGTGACTATAAATAGATTTCTTTCCTCAATGAATGATTTTTTTACAAATTTCTCAAGGCAAGCATTCAAATATTATCTGTTTTACCCATAAATATAAAATAAATTTCAGGATTATAAAACAATTTAAAGCGAGTAACAAGGCTTTTAAAGGAATTAGTCGCTATCAATAGACTTTTCTTGCCAATGAATGCCTTGTTTTTCATATTTCTCAATGCAAACATTTAATTAT
>NW_018397362.1:6259-6359 GCF_002168275.2 Theobroma umbraticum
GACTAAAAATATAAAACAATTTAACGTAAAATCAATTATGAGATTATAAAACAATTGAAAGTGAGTAATAACACTTTTGAAGGAATGGGTGACAATAAAT
>NW_018397362.1:6369-6461 GCF_002168275.2 Theobroma umbraticum
TGCCAACGAATGTGTTTTTCTTCACATTTCTCCAAGTACAAATCCAATTATAGACTGTTTTAACAAAAAATTTTAAAAAATTCAACTTAAAA
>NW_018397362.1:6471-6817 GCF_002168275.2 Theobroma umbraticum
GATTATAAAATAATTTAAAGCGAGTAAGAAGGCTTTTGAAGGAATGGGTGACTATAAATTGACTTTTTTTGCTAGCGAATGTGTTTTCTTCACGTTTCTCCAAGTAGAAATTCAATTATACTCTGTTTTAGTAAAAAGTGTTAAAAAATTCATGAGAGGAATTTAATTATAGTCTGTTTTAACCATAAATGTAAAAAAATTCTACTTAAAATCGATTATGAGTTTATAAAACTATTTAAAGCGAGGAATAAGGCTTTTAAAGAAATGGTGACTATAAATGGACTTTTCCTGAGAACGAATGCATTTTTCTTCACGTTTCTCTAAGTAAAAATTCAATTATAGTCTG
>NW_018397362.1:6939-7081 GCF_002168275.2 Theobroma umbraticum
AAAGTGAGTAATAAGGCTTTTTAAGGAATGGGTGACTATAAATGGATTTTTCTTCTTAATGAATAGCTTTTTTTGCACATATTTCAAGATAGGCATTCAATTATAATCTGTTTTAACAAAAAATATAAAAAAATTCAACTTA
>NW_018397362.1:7091-7235 GCF_002168275.2 Theobroma umbraticum
CTATAAATAGATTTTTTTCCTCAATGAATGATTTTTTTACACGTTTCTCAAGGGAAGCATTCAAATATTATCTGTTTTACCCATAAATAGAAAAAAATTCAACTTAAAATAAATTTTGAGATTATAAAATAATTTAAAGCGAGT
>NW_018397362.1:7335-7482 GCF_002168275.2 Theobroma umbraticum
ATAAATGGATTTGTCTTGCCAACGAATGTGTTTTTCTTCACATTTCTCCAAGTATAAATCCAATTATAGTCTATTTTAGCAAAAAGTGTAAAACAATTCATGACAGGAATTTAATTATAGTTTGTTTTAACCATAAATGTAAAAAAA
>NW_018397362.1:7492-7614 GCF_002168275.2 Theobroma umbraticum
AATCAATTATGAATTTATAAAACTATTTAAAGCGAGTAATAAGGCTTTTGAAGAAATGGTGACTATATATGGACTTTTCTTGCGAACGAATGCATTTTTCTTCACGTTTCTCTAAGTAAAAA
>NW_018397362.1:7743-7890 GCF_002168275.2 Theobroma umbraticum
CAATTATGAGATTATAAAACAATTTAAAGCGAGTAATAAGGCTTTTTAAGGAATTGGTGACTATAAATGGATTTTTCTGCTTAATGAATTGCTTTTTTTGCACATTTTTCAAGATAGGCATTCAATTATAATATGTTTTAACAAAAA
>NW_018397362.1:7994-8126 GCF_002168275.2 Theobroma umbraticum
AATATTGTCTGTTTTACCCATAAATATAAAAATATTCAACTTAAAATAAATTTTTGGATTATAAAACAATTTAAAGCAAGTAACAAGGCTTTTAAAGGAATTAGTGGCTATCAATGGACTTTTCTTGCCAAT
>NW_018397362.1:8383-8674 GCF_002168275.2 Theobroma umbraticum
TCTTCACGTTTCTCGCAGTAGAAATTCAATTATAGTCTGTTTTAGTAAAAAGTGCAAAAAAAATCATGAGAGGAATTTAATTATAGTCTGTTTTAACCATAAATGTAAAAAACTTCAACTAAAATCAAATATAAGTTTATAAAACTATTTAAAGCGAGTAATAAGGCTTTTAAAGAAATGGTGACTATAAATGGACTTTTCCTGCGAACGAATGCATTTTTCTTTACGTTTCTCTAAGTAAAAATTCAATTATAGTCTGTTTTAGCAAAGAATTTAAAAAAATTCAACTTA
>NW_018397362.1:8684-8836 GCF_002168275.2 Theobroma umbraticum
CGGGATTATAAAACAATTTAAAGCAAATAACAAGGCTTTTTAAGGAATGAGTGACTATAAATTGACATTTTTTCTTAATGAATAGCTTTTTTGCACATTTTTCAAGATAGGTATTCAATTATATTCTGTTTTAACAAAAAATATAAAAAAAT
>NW_018397362.1:8936-9066 GCF_002168275.2 Theobroma umbraticum
TCTCAAGGCAAGCATTCAATTATTGTCTGTTTTACCCATAAATATAAAAAAATTGAACTTAAAATAGATGTTGGGTTTATAAAACAATTTAAAGCGAGTAACAAGGCTTTTAAAGGAATTAGTGGCTATC
>NW_018397362.1:9081-9280 GCF_002168275.2 Theobroma umbraticum
CCAATGAATGCCTTGTTTTTCATGTTTCTCAACGCAAACATTTAATTATTATCTCTTTTGACTAAAAATATAAAAAATTTAACTTAAAATGAATTATGAGATTATAAAACAATTGAAAGCGAGTAATTACACTTTTGAAGGAATGGGTGACAATAACTGGACTTGTCTTGCCAACGAATGTGTTTTTCTTCACATTTCT
>NW_018397362.1:9438-9619 GCF_002168275.2 Theobroma umbraticum
AGTAATAAGGCTTTTGAAGGAATGGGTGACTATAAATGGACTTTTTTTTGCCAACGAATGTGTTTTCTTCACGTTTCTCCAAATAGAAATTCAATTATAGTCAGTTTTAGCAAAGAGTGTAAAAAAAAACATGACAGGAATTTAATTACAGTCTGTTTTAACCATAAATGTAAAAAAAATC
>NW_018397362.1:9629-9802 GCF_002168275.2 Theobroma umbraticum
CAATTATGAGTTTATAAAACTATTTAAAGCGACTAATAAGGCTTTTGAGAAAATGGTGACTATAAATGAACTTTTCCTGCAAACGAATACATTTTTCTTCACGTTTCTCTAAGTAAAAATTCAATTATAGTTTGTTTTAGCAAAGAATGTAAAAAAATTCAACTTAAAGTCAA
>NW_018397362.1:9812-10112 GCF_002168275.2 Theobroma umbraticum
ATAAAACAATTTAAAGCGAGTAATAAGGCTTTTTAAGGATTGGGTGACTATAAATGGACTTTTCTTCTTAATGAATTGCTTTTTTTACACATTTTTCAAGATAGGCATTCAATTATAATCTGTTTTAACAAAAAATATAAAACAATTCAACTTAAAATCAATTATGAGATTATAAAACAATTTAAAGTGAGTAATAAGGCTTTTGAAAGAATGGGTGACTATAAATAGATTTTTTTCCTCAATGAATGATTTTTTTACATGTTTCTCAAGGCAAGCATTCAAATATTGTCTGTTTTACCC
>NW_018397362.1:10122-10219 GCF_002168275.2 Theobroma umbraticum
AAAAATTTAACTTAAAATAAATTTTAGGATTATAAAACAATTGAAAGCGAGTAACAAGGCTTTTAAAGGAATTAGTGGCTATCAATGGACTTTTCTT
>NW_018397362.1:10244-10365 GCF_002168275.2 Theobroma umbraticum
TTTCTCAACGCAAACATTTAATTATTATCTGTTTTGACTAAAAATATAAAAAAAGTTAACTTAAAATGAATTGTGAGATTATAAAACAATTGAAAGCGAGTAATAACACTTTTGAAGGAAT
>NW_018397362.1:10375-10567 GCF_002168275.2 Theobroma umbraticum
AAATGGATTTGTCTTGCCAACGAATATGTTTTTCTTCACATTTCTCCAAGTAGAAATCCAATTATAGTCTGTTTTAGTAAAAACTGTAAAAAAATTCATGACAGAAATTTAATTACAGTCTGTTTTAACCATAAATGTAAAACAATTAACTTAAAATCAATTATGAGATTATAAAACAATTTAAAGCGAGTA
>NW_018397362.1:10681-11022 GCF_002168275.2 Theobroma umbraticum
TCTTCACGTTTCTCGCAGTAGAAATTCAATTATAGTCTGTTTTAGTAAAAAGTGTCAAAAAATTCATGACAAGAATTTAATTACAGTCTGTTTTAACCATAAATGTAAAAAAATCAACTTAAAATCAATTATGAATTTATAAAACTATTTAAAGCGAGTCATAAGGCTTTTGAATAAATGGTGACTATAAATGGACTTTTCCTGGGAACGAATGCATTTTTCTTCACGTTTCTCTAAGTAAAAATTCAATTAAGGTCTGTTTTAGTAAAGAATGTAAAAAAATTCAACTTAAAGTCAATTATTAGATTATAAAACAATTTAAAGTGAGTAATAAGGCTTTT
>NW_018397362.1:11032-11379 GCF_002168275.2 Theobroma umbraticum
GTGACTATAAATGGACTTTTCTTCTTAATGAATAGCTTTTTTTGCACATTTTTCAAGATAGGCATTCGATTATAATCTGTTTTAACAAAAAATATAAAACAATTTAACTTAAAATCAATTATAAGATTATAAAAATTTAATGTGAGTAATAAGGCTTTTGAAAGAATGGGTGACTATAAATAGATTTTTTTCCTTAATGAATGATTTTTTTACACGTTTCTCAAGGTAGTCATTCAATTATTGTCTGTTTTAACCATAAATGTAGAAAAATTCAACTGAAAATAAATTTTAGAATTATAAAACAATTTAAAGCGAGTAACAAGGCTTTTAAAGGAATTAGTGGCTAT
>NW_018397362.1:11472-11607 GCF_002168275.2 Theobroma umbraticum
TTTCTCAACGCAAACATTTAATTATTATCTGTTTTGACTAAAAATATAAAAAAAATTTAACTTAAAATGAATTATGAGATTATAAAACAATTGAAAGCAAGTAATAACACTTTTGAAGGAATGGGTGACAATAAA
>NW_018397362.1:11617-11796 GCF_002168275.2 Theobroma umbraticum
TTGCCAACGAATATGTTTTTCTTCACATTTCTCCAACTTGAAATCCAATTATAGTCTGTTTTAGTAAAAAGTGTAAAAAAATTCATGACAGGAATTTAATTACAGTCTGTTTTAACCATAAATGAAAAAAAATTAACTTAAAATCAATTATGAGTTTATAAAACTATTTAAAGCGAGTA
>NW_018397362.1:12146-12266 GCF_002168275.2 Theobroma umbraticum
TTTAAGGAATGGGTGACTATAAATGGACTTTTCTTCTTAATGAATTGCTTTTTTTGCACATTTTTCAAGATAAGAATTCAATTATAATATGTTTTAACAAAAAATATAAAACAATTCAAC
>NW_018397362.1:12276-12454 GCF_002168275.2 Theobroma umbraticum
TTATGAGATTATAAAACAATTTAAAGTGAGTAATAAGGCTTTTCAAAGAATGGGTGACTATAAATAGATTTTTCTCCTCAATGAATGATTTTTTTACCAATTTCTCAAGGCAAGCATTCAAATATTATCTATTTTACCCATAAATATAAAAAAATTCAACTTAAAATAAATTTTGGGA
>NW_018397362.1:12464-12588 GCF_002168275.2 Theobroma umbraticum
ATTTAAAGCGAGTAACAAGGCTTTTAAAGGAATTAGTGGCTATCAATGCACTTTTCTTGCCAATGAATGCCTTGTTTTTCATGTTTCTGAATGCAAACATTTAATTATTATCTGTTTTGACTAA
>NW_018397362.1:12598-12694 GCF_002168275.2 Theobroma umbraticum
CAATTTAACTTAAAATGAATTATGAGATTATAAAACGATTGAAAGCGAGTAATAATACTTTTGAAGGAATGGGTGACAATAAATGGACTTGTCTTG
>NW_018397362.1:12704-12863 GCF_002168275.2 Theobroma umbraticum
TGTTTTTCTTCACATTTCTCCAAGTAGAAATCCAATTATAGACTGTTTTAGCAAAAAATTTAAAGCGAGTAATAAGGCTTTTAAAGAAATGGTGACTATAAATGAACTTTTCCTGCGAACGAATGCATTTTTCTTCACGTTTCTCTAAGTAAAAATTCA
>NW_018397362.1:12898-13124 GCF_002168275.2 Theobroma umbraticum
TCAACTTAAAGTCAATTATGAGATTATAAAACAATTTAAAGCAAGTAATAAGGCATTTTAAGGAATGAGTGACTATAAATAAACTTTTCTTCTTAATGAATAGCTTTTTTTGCACGTTTTTCAAGACAAACATTCAATTATAGTCTATTTTAACTATAAATGTAAAAGAATTTAACTCAAAATCAATTTTGGGATTATAAACCAATTTAAAGCGAGTAATAAGGCT
>NW_018397362.1:13328-13508 GCF_002168275.2 Theobroma umbraticum
TAATAAGGCTTTTAAAGGAATGGGTGACTATAAATGGACTTTTCTTGTCAATGAGTGCCTTTTTTTCACGTTTCTTGACATAAATATTCAATTATTGTCTATTTTAACTAAAAATATAAAACAATTCAACCCAAAATCAATTATAAGTTTATAAAACCATTTAAAGCGAGTAATAAGGCT
>NW_018397362.1:13518-13696 GCF_002168275.2 Theobroma umbraticum
TAGGTGACCATAAATGGACTTTTCTTCTCAATGAATAGCTTTTTTTGCACATTTGTCAATGCAGGCATTCAATTATAGTCTAGTTTAACCAAAAATTCATAAAAATTTAGCTTAAAATCAATTTTGAGATTATAAAATAACTTAAAGCAAGTAATAAGGCTTTTAAAGGAATGGGTGA
>NW_018397362.1:13706-13795 GCF_002168275.2 Theobroma umbraticum
ACTTTTCTTGTCAATGAATGCTTTTTTTTTCATGTTTCTAAACGTAGACATCTATTATAGTCTGTTTTAACTAAAAATGTAAAAAAATT
>NW_018397362.1:13805-14212 GCF_002168275.2 Theobroma umbraticum
TCAATTATGAGATTATAAAACAATTTAAAGGGAGTAATAAGTCTTTTGGAGGAATGGGTGACTATAAATGGACTTTTCCTTCCAACGAATGTGTTTTCTTCACGTTTCTCCAAGTAGAAATCCAATTATAGTCTGTTTTAGCAAAAAGTGTAAAAACTTTCATGACAGGAATTTAATTATAGTCTATTTTAACCATAAATGTAAAAAAATACAACTTAAAATCAATTATGGGTTTATAAAACTATTTAAAGCGAGTAATAAGGCTTTTAAAAAAATGGTGACCATAAATAGACTTTTTCTGCCAACGAATGCATTTTTCTTCATGTTTCTTCAAGTAAAAATTCAATTATGGTCCGTTTTAGCAAAAAATGTAAAAAAATTCAACTTAAAGTCAATTATGAGATTAT
>NW_018397362.1:14222-14438 GCF_002168275.2 Theobroma umbraticum
AAAGCGAGTAATAAGGCTTTTTAAGGAATGAGTGACTATAAATGGACTTTTTTTTCTTGATGAATAGCTTTTTTTGTACGTTTTTCAAGACAATCATTCAATTATAGTCTATTTTAACCATAAATGTAAAAGAATTTAACTCAAAATCAATTTTGAGACTATAAACCAATTTAAAGCAAGTAATAAGGCTTTTCAAGGAATGGGTGACTATAAATG
>NW_018397362.1:14448-14534 GCF_002168275.2 Theobroma umbraticum
GCCAATGAATGCTTTTTTTATCAAGTTTCTCAAGGTAGACTTTTGATTATAGTCTGTTTTAGCCAAAAATATAAAAAAATTTAACT
>NW_018397362.1:14544-14741 GCF_002168275.2 Theobroma umbraticum
TATGAGATTATAAAACAATTTAAAGCGAGTAATATGGCTTTTTAAGAAATAGGTGACTATAAATGAACTTTTTTTCTTAATGAATAGATTTTTTTACATGTTTTTCAGGACAAGCATTGAATTATAGTCTATTTTAGCAAAAAAATTTAAAACAATTCTTCTTAAAATCAATTATGAGATTATAAAATAATTAAAAG
>NW_018397362.1:14751-15426 GCF_002168275.2 Theobroma umbraticum
GGCTTTTGAAGGAATAGGTGACTATAAATGGACTTTTTTCTCAATGAATGGTTTTTTGTATACGTTTTTCAGAGCATGCATTCAATTATAATCTTTTTTAATCAAAAATTCAAAAAAATTTAACTTACAATCAGTTTTGAGATTATAAAATAATTTAAAGTGAGTAGTAAGGCTTTTAAAGGAATAGGTGACTATAAATAGACGTTTCTTTCCAATGAATGCTTTTTTATTCATGTTTCTCGAGGTATACATTCGATTATAGTCTGTTTTAGTCAAAAATATAAAAGAATTCAACTTCAAATCAATTATGAGATTATAAAACAATTTAAAGCGAGTAATAAGGCTTTTGAAGAAATAGGTGAGTATAAATGGACTTTTCTTGCCAATGAATGCCTTTTTATTTATGTTTCTCAAGGTGGACATTCGATTATAGTCTGTTTTAGTTAAAAATGTAAAAAAATTCAACTTAAAATCAATTATGAGATTATAAAACAATTTAAACCGAGTAATAAGACTTTTGAAGGAATGAGTAACTAGAAATGGATTTTTCTTGCCAACGAATGTGTTTTTCTTCACGTTTCTTCAAGTAAAAATTCAATTATAGTTTGTTTTAGCAAAAAGTGTATAAAAATTCAACTTAAAATCAATTATGAGATTATAAAACAATTTAAAGCG
>NW_018397362.1:15438-15578 GCF_002168275.2 Theobroma umbraticum
TTTGAAGGAATGGGTGACTATAAATGGACTTTTCTTGCTAACGAATGTGTTTTTTTTCACGTTTCTCTAAGTAAAAATTCAATTATGGTCTGTTTTAGAAAAAGTATAGAAGAATTCAACTTAAAATCAATTATGAGATT
>NW_018397362.1:15588-15883 GCF_002168275.2 Theobroma umbraticum
TTAAAACTAGTAATAAGGCTTTTAAAGGAATGGGTGAATATAAATGGACTTTTCTTGCCAACGAATGCATTTTTCTTCATGTTTCTTGAAGTTAAAATTCAATTATAGACTGTTTAAGCCAACAATGTACAAAAACTGAACTTAAAATCCATTATGAGATTATAAAATAATTTAAAGCGAGTAATAAGGCATTCGAAAGAATGGGTGACTATAAATGGATTTTTTTTCTCAATGAGTAGCTTTTTTTGCACGTTTCTCAAGGCAGGCATTCAATTATAGACTCTTTTAACAAAAA
>NW_018397362.1:15899-16077 GCF_002168275.2 Theobroma umbraticum
CTTAAAATCAATTATGAGATTATAAAACAATTTAAAGTGAGTAATAAGGATTTTAATAGAAAGGGTGACTATAAATAAATTTTTTTTCTAAATGAATGATTTTTTTATACGTTTCTTAAGACAAGCATTCAATTATTGTCTATTTTAACCATAAATGTAAAAAAATTCAACTTAAAAT
>NW_018397362.1:16100-16263 GCF_002168275.2 Theobroma umbraticum
TTAAAGTGAGTAATAAGGCTTTTAAAGGAATTGGTGACTATAAATGGGCTTTTCTTGCTAATGAATGCCTTTTTTTTATGTTTCTCCAGGCAAACATTCAATTATTATCTGTTTTCACCAAAAATGTAAAACAATTCAACTTAAAATCAATTATGAGATTATA
>NW_018397362.1:16287-16451 GCF_002168275.2 Theobroma umbraticum
GCTTTTGAAGGAATGGGTGACTATAAATGGACTTTTCTTGCCAACAAATGTGTTCGTCTGCACATTTCTCCAAGTAGAAATCGAACTATAGTCCATTTTAGGAAAAAGTGCAAAAACATTTAAAGGAATGGGTGACTATAAAACAATTTAAAGCGAGTAATAAG
>NW_018397362.1:16461-16566 GCF_002168275.2 Theobroma umbraticum
GAATGGGTGACTATAAATGAACTTTTCTTTTCAATGAATGGCTTTTTCGATACGTTTTCTAAGATAAGCATTGAATTATAGTCTGTTTTAATGAAAAATGTAAAA
>NW_018397362.1:16666-16817 GCF_002168275.2 Theobroma umbraticum
ATTTTTTTATATTTTTTGTTAAAACAGAATATAATTGAATACCTATCTTGAAAACTGTGCAAAAAAGCTATTCATTAAGAAAAAAAGTCAATTTATAGTCACCCATTCCTTAAAAAGCCTTGTTATTCGCTTTAAATTGTTTTATAATCCC
>NW_018397362.1:16896-17129 GCF_002168275.2 Theobroma umbraticum
AGAAAAATGCATTCGTTCGCAAGAAAAGTCCATTTATAGTCACCATTTCTTTAAAAGCCTTATTACCCGCTTTAAATAGTTTTATAAACTTATATTTGATTTTAAGTTGAAGTTTTTTACATTTATGGTTAAAACAGACTATAATTGAATTTCTACTGCGAGAAACCTGAAGAAAACATATTCGTTGGCAAAAAAAGTCCATTTATTGTCACCCATTCCTTCAAAAGTGTTAT
>NW_018397362.1:17569-17724 GCF_002168275.2 Theobroma umbraticum
ATTACTCACTTTAAATTGTTTTATAATCTCATAATTGATTTTAAGTTGAATTGTCTTATATTTTTTGTTAAAACATATTATAATTGAATGCCTATCTTGAAAAATGTGAAAAAAAGCAATTCATTAAGCAGAAAAATCCATTTATAGTCACCCAT
>NW_018397362.1:17734-17917 GCF_002168275.2 Theobroma umbraticum
GCCTTATTACTCGCTTTAAATTGTTTCATAATCTCATAATTGACTTTAAGTTGAATTTTTTTACATTTTTAGCTATAACAGACTATAATTGAATTTCTACTTGAAGAAACTTGAAGAAAAACGCAATCGTTGGCAAGAAAAGTTCATTTATATTCACTCATTCTTTCAAAAGCCTTATTACTC
>NW_018397362.1:17940-18068 GCF_002168275.2 Theobroma umbraticum
TAATTGATTTTAAGTTAAATTTTTTTACAGTTTTTGCTAAAACAGACTATAATTGAATTTTACTTTGAGAAACATGAAGAAAAACACATTCGTTAGCAAGAAAAGTCCATTTATAGTCACCCATTCCT
>NW_018397362.1:18211-18511 GCF_002168275.2 Theobroma umbraticum
AAAGCCTTATTACTCGCTTTAAATTGTTTTATAATCTCATAATTGATTTTGAGTGGAATTTTTTTATATTTTTGACTAAAATACACTATAATCGAATGTTTACCTTGAGAAACATGAATAAGAAAGCATTCATTGGCAAGAAAACTCTATTTATAGTCATCTATTCCCTTAAAAGTCTTACTGCTCACTTTAAATTATTTTATAATCTCAAAATCGATTTTAAGTTAAATATTTTTGAATTTTTGTTTAAAGTAGATTATAATTGAATGCATGCCTTGAAAAATATGTACAAAAAACCAT
>NW_018397362.1:18606-18711 GCF_002168275.2 Theobroma umbraticum
TGAATTTTCACTTGGAGAAACGTGAAGAAAAATGCATTCGTTGGCAAGAAAAGTCCATTTACAGTCACCCATTCCTTCAAAATCCTTATTACTCGCTTTAAAATG
>NW_018397362.1:18721-18882 GCF_002168275.2 Theobroma umbraticum
TCATAATTGATTTTAAGTTGAATTTTTTTACACTTTTTCTAAAATAGACTATAATTGAATTTTTACTTAGAAAAACGTGAAGAAAAACACATTCGTTAGCAAGAAAATCCCATTTATAGTCACCCATTGCTTCAAAAGTCTTATTACTCGCTTTAAATTGT
>NW_018397362.1:18892-19058 GCF_002168275.2 Theobroma umbraticum
CATAATTGATTTTAAGTTAAATTGTTTTACATTTTTTGCTAAAACAGACTATAATCAAATATTTACCTTGAGAAACGTGAAAAAAAAAATCATTTATTGGCAAGAAAAGTTCATTTATAGTCACCCATTCCTTTAAATGCCTTATTACTTGCTCTAAATTATTTTA
>NW_018397362.1:19341-19454 GCF_002168275.2 Theobroma umbraticum
TTTAAGTTAAATTTTTTTAAATTTTTAGCTAAAACAGACTATAATTGAATGTCTACCTAAGAAACATGTAAAAAAAGCTATTCATTCGAAAGAAAATTCCATTTATAGTCACT
>NW_018397362.1:19554-19642 GCF_002168275.2 Theobroma umbraticum
ACAGACCATAATTGAATTTTTACTTGGAGAAACGTGAAGAAAAATGCATTCGTTAGTAGGAAAAGTCCATTTATAGTCACCATTCCTT
>NW_018397362.1:19652-19838 GCF_002168275.2 Theobroma umbraticum
ATTACTCGCTTTAAATAGTTTTATAAACTCATAACTGATTTTAAGTTAAATTTTTTTACATTTATGGTTAAGACAGACTATAATTAAATTCTTGTCTTGAGAAACATACAAAAAAAGCTACTCATTTAGAAAAAAGGTCGATTTATAGTCACCCATTCCTTCAAAAGCCTTGTTACTCACTTTAAA
>NW_018397362.1:19848-20001 GCF_002168275.2 Theobroma umbraticum
ATCTCATAATTGATTTTAAGTTGAATTTTTTTACACTTTTTGCTAAATCCGATTATAATTAAATTTCTACTTGGAGAAATGTGAAGAAAAACACATTCGTTGGCAAAAAAAGTCCATTTATAGTCACTCATTCCTTCAAAAGCCTTATTACTT
>NW_018397362.1:20024-20160 GCF_002168275.2 Theobroma umbraticum
ATAATTGATTTTAAGTTGAATTTTTTTACATTTTTGGCTAAAACAGACTATAATAGAATGTTTACTTTGAGAAACATGAAAAAAAAGCATTCATTGTCAAGAAAAGTCTATTTATAGCCACCCATTCCTTTAAAAG
>NW_018397362.1:20170-20501 GCF_002168275.2 Theobroma umbraticum
CGCTTTAAATTATTTTATAATCTCAAAATTGATTTTAAGCTAATTTTTTTTGAATTTTTGGTTAAACCAGACTATGATTGAATGCATGCCTTGAGAAATATGTAAAAAAAAACTATTCATTGAGAAGAAAAGTCCTTTTATGATCACCCATTCCTTCGAAAGCTTTATTACTCGCTTTAAATGGTTGTATAAACTCATAATTGAATTTGAGATGATTTTTTTTATATTTTTAGTTAAAACAGAAAATAATTGAATATTTATCTCAAGAAACGTTAAAAAAAGGCACTTATTGACAAGAAAAGTCCATTTATAGTC
Organism: Theobroma umbraticum; assembly: GCF_002168275.2. Taxonomy (NCBI): domain Eukaryota; kingdom Viridiplantae; phylum Streptophyta; class Magnoliopsida; order Malvales; family Malvaceae; genus Theobroma; species Theobroma umbraticum. The sequence goes on from NW_018397362.1 coordinate 20,486, forward strand.
ACCCATTCCTTTAAAA
>NW_018397362.1:20511-20873 GCF_002168275.2 Theobroma umbraticum
TCGCTTTAAATTATTTTATAATCTAATAATTGATTTTAAGTTGAATGTTTTTACTTTTTTGGCTAAAACAGACTATAATCGAAAGTCTACTTTAAGAAACATGATAAAAAAAAGCATTCATTGACAAGAAAGGTCCATTTATAGTCACCCATTCCTTTAAAAGCTTTATTATACGCTTTAAATTGGTTTGTAATCCCAAAATTGATTTTAAGTTAAATTCTTTTACATTTATGGTTAAAATAGACTATAATTGAATGTTTGTCTTGAAAAATGTGCAAAAAACTATTTATCAAGAAGAAAAGTTCATTTATAGTCACCCATTCCTTAAAAAGTCTTATTACTCGCTTTAAATTGTTTTATAA
>NW_018397362.1:20883-21207 GCF_002168275.2 Theobroma umbraticum
GACTTTAAGTTGAATTTTTTTACATTCTTCACTAAAACAGACTGTAATTGAATTTTTAATTAGATAAACGTGAAGAAAAATGCATTCGTTGGCAGGAAAAGTCCATTTATAGTCATCATTTCTTTAAAAGCCTTATTACTCGCTTTAAAATATTTTATAAAATCATAATCAATTTTAAGTTGAATTTTTTTACATTTATGGTTAAAACAGAATATAATTAAATTCCTGTCATGAATTTTTTTAAACTTTTTGCTAAAACAGACTATAATTGAATTTATACTTGGAGAAACGTGAAGAAAACACATTCGTTGGCAAAAAAAGTCC
>NW_018397362.1:21244-21373 GCF_002168275.2 Theobroma umbraticum
TAATTGATTTTAAGTTGAATTTTTTTACACTTTTTGCTAAAACAGACTATAATTAGATTTCTACTTGGAGAAATATGAAGAAAAACACATTCGTTGGCAAGAAAAGTCCATTTATTGTCACCCATTCCT
>NW_018397362.1:21408-21733 GCF_002168275.2 Theobroma umbraticum
AAGTTAAATTTTTTTATATTTTTGGTTAAAATAGATAATAATTAAATGTTTGCATTGAGAAACAAGAAAAAAAAGACATTCATTGGCAAGAAAAGTCCATTGATAGTCACTAATTCCTTTAAAAGCCATATTACTCGCTTTAAATTGTTTTATAATCTCAAAATTTATTTTAAGTTGAATTGTTTTATATTTATGGTTAAAACAGACAATAATTGAATGTCTGCCTTAAGAAACATGTAAAAAAATCATTCATTGAGGAAAAAAAATCTATTTATAGTCACCCATTCTTTCAAAAGCCTTATTACTCCCTTTAAATTGTTTTATA
>NW_018397362.1:21743-21889 GCF_002168275.2 Theobroma umbraticum
TGATTTTAAGTTGAATTTTTTTATATTTTTTGTTAAAAGAGCTTATAATTGAATGCCTGCCTTGAGAAACGTGTAAAAATAGCTACTCATTGAGAAAAAAAATCCATTTATAGTGACCCATTCTTTCAAAAGCCTTATTACTCACT
>NW_018397362.1:21899-22052 GCF_002168275.2 Theobroma umbraticum
TTATAATCTCATAATTGATTTTAAGTTGAGTTTTTTTACATTTTTTGCAAAAACAGACTATAATTGAATTTTTACTTGGAGGAACGTGAACAAAAATGCATTCGTTGGCAAGAAAAGTCCATTTATAGTCACCTATTCCTCCAAAAGCCTTAT
>NW_018397362.1:22325-22520 GCF_002168275.2 Theobroma umbraticum
CATTTATAGTCACCTATTCCTTCAAAAGCCTTATTACTCGCTTTAAATTATTTTGTAATGTCATAATTGATTTTAAGTTGAATTTTTTTACACTTTTTGTTAAATTAGACTATAATTGAATTTTTACTTAGAGAAACATATTCGTTGGCAAGAAAAGTCCATTTATTCCTTTAAAAGCCTTATTACTCGCTTTAA
>NW_018397362.1:22530-22640 GCF_002168275.2 Theobroma umbraticum
AATCTCATAATTGATTTTTAGTTGAATTTTTTTATATTTTTGGCTAAAACAGACTATAATCGAATGTCTACGTCGAGAAATATGAATAAAAAAGCATTCATTGGTAAGAA
>NW_018397362.1:22650-22859 GCF_002168275.2 Theobroma umbraticum
ATAGTCACCTATTCCTTTAAAAGCTTTACTACTCACTTTAAATTGTTTTATAATCCTAAAATTGATTTGAAGTTAATTTTTTTTTGAATTTTTAGTTAAAACAGATTATAATTGAATGCATGCCTTGAAAAATGTATACAAAAAACCATTCTTTGAGAAAAAAAGTCCATTTAAGTCATCCATTCCTTCAAAAGCCTTATTACTCACTT
>NW_018397362.1:22869-23196 GCF_002168275.2 Theobroma umbraticum
TATAATCTCATAATTGATTTTAAGATGAATTTTTTTATTTTTTTTTGTTAAAATAGATTATAATTGAATGCCTATCTTGAAAAATGTGCAAAAAAAGCTATCATTAAGAAGAAAAGTCCATTTATAGTCACCCATTCCTTAAAAAGCCTTAGTACTTGCTTTAAATTGTTTTATAATCTTATAATTGACTTTAAGTTAAATTTTTTTACATTTTTTGCTAAAATAGACCATAATTGAATTTTAACTTAGAGAAACGTGAAGAAAAATACATTCGTTGGTAGAAAAAGTCCATTTATAGTCACCATTCCTTTAAAAGCCTTATTACTC
>NW_018397362.1:23206-23366 GCF_002168275.2 Theobroma umbraticum
GTTTTATAAACTCATAATTGATTTTAAGTTAAATTTTTTTACATTTATGGTTAAGAAATACTATAATTAAATTCCTATCTTGAGAAACATGCAAAAAAAGCTACTCATTTAGAAAAAAGGTCGATTTATAGTCACTCATTCCTTCAAAAGCCTTATTACT
>NW_018397362.1:23376-23538 GCF_002168275.2 Theobroma umbraticum
TGTTTTATAATCTCATAATTGATTTTAAGTAGAATTTTTTTGCACTTTTTGCTAAACCAGACTATAATTAAAATTTTACTTGGAGAAACATGAAGAAAAACACATTCATTCGTAAGAAAAGTCTATTTATAGTCATCCATTCCTTCAAAAGGCTTATTACTC
>NW_018397362.1:23548-23670 GCF_002168275.2 Theobroma umbraticum
GTTTTATAATCTCATAATTGATTTTATGTTGAATTTTTTTACATTTTTGACTAAAACAGACTATAATAGAATGCCTACCTTGAGAAACATGAAAAAAAAGCATTCATTGGCAAGAAAAGTCC
>NW_018397362.1:23680-23867 GCF_002168275.2 Theobroma umbraticum
ACCCATTCCTTTAAAAGCCTTATTACTCGCTTTAAATTATTTTATATTCTCAAAATTGATTTTAAGTTAAATTTTTTTGAATTTTTGATTAAACCAGACTATGATTGAATGCATGCCTTGAGAAATGTGCAAAAAAGCTATTCATGGAGAAGAAAAGTCTATTTATAGTCACCCATTCCTTCGAAAG
>NW_018397362.1:23877-24070 GCF_002168275.2 Theobroma umbraticum
CACTTTAAATGGTTTTATAAACTCATAATTGATTTTGAGATGATTTTTTTTATGTTTTTAGTTAAAATAGAAAATAATTAAATATTTACATCAAGAAACGTGAAAAAAAGGTACTCATTGATAAAAAAAGTACATTTATAGTCATCTACTCCTTTAAAAGCCTTATTACTCGTTTTAAATTGTTTTATAATCT
>NW_018397362.1:24080-24229 GCF_002168275.2 Theobroma umbraticum
TTTAAGTTGAATTGTTTTACATTTTTGGCTAAAACAGACTATAATCGAAAGTCTATCTTGAGAAACATGACAAAAAAGCATTCATTGGTAAGAAAGGTCCATTTATAGTCACACATTCCTTTAAAAGCCTTATTACTCGCTTTAAATTG
>NW_018397362.1:24239-24345 GCF_002168275.2 Theobroma umbraticum
TCAAAATTGATTTTAAGTTGAATTGTTTTACATTTATAGTTAAAACAGACTATAATTCAATGTCTGTCTTGAGAAACATGCAAAAAAAGCTATTCATTGAGAAAAA
>NW_018397362.1:24355-24504 GCF_002168275.2 Theobroma umbraticum
ATAGTCACTTATTCTTTCAAAAGCCTTATTACTCGCTTTATATGATTTTATAATCTCATAATTAAATTTAAGTTGAATTTTTTTACATTTTTAATTAAAACAGACCATAATTGAATTTTTACTTGGAGAAACGTGAAGAAAAATGCATT
>NW_018397362.1:24516-24891 GCF_002168275.2 Theobroma umbraticum
AAGTCCATTTATAGTCACCATTCCTTCAAAAGCCTTATTACTCACTTTAAATAGATTTATAAACTTATAATTGATTTTAAGTTGAATTTTTCTACATTTATGGTTAAAATAGACTATAATTAAATTTCTGTCTTGTGAAACATGCAAAAAAAGCTACTCATTTAGAAAAAAAAGTCCATTTATAGTCACCAATTCCTTTAAAAGTCTTATTACTCTCTTTAAATTATTTTAGAATCTCATAATTAATTTTAAGTTGAATTGTTTTATACTTTTTGTTAAAACAGACTATAATTAAATTTTTACTTGTAGAAACGTGAAGAAAAACACATTCGTTTGCAAGAAAAGTCCATTTATAGTCACCGATTCCTTCAAAAG
>NW_018397362.1:24901-25428 GCF_002168275.2 Theobroma umbraticum
CACTTTAAATTGTTTTATGATCTCATAATTGATTTTAAGTTGATTTTTTTTAACATTTTTTGCTAAAACAGACTATAATAGAATGTCTACCTTGAGAAACATGAAAAAAAAAGCATTTATTGGCAAGAAAATTATATTTATAGTCATCCATTCCTTTAACAACCTTATTACTCGTTTTAAATTATTTTATAATCCCAAAATTAATCTTAAGTTAAATTTTTTTGAATTTCTGGTTAAACCAAATTATAATTGAATGCCTGCCTTGAGAAATGTGCAAAAAAAGCTATTCATTGAGAAGAAAAGTCCGTTTATGGTCACCCATTCTTTTGAAAGCCTTATTACTCGCTTTAAATGGTTTTATAAACTCATAATTGATTTTGAGATGAATTGTTTTATATTTTTAATTAAAACAGATAATAATTAAATATTTACCTCAAGAAACGTGAAAAAAGGCACTCATTGACAACAAAAGTCTATTTAGAGTCACCCATTCCTTTAAAAGCCTTATTACTTGCTTTAAATTGTTT
>NW_018397362.1:25438-25561 GCF_002168275.2 Theobroma umbraticum
TAATTGATTTTAAGTTGAATTTTTTTACATTTTTGGTTAAAATAGATTATAATCAAAAGTCTACCTCGAGAAACAAGATAAAAAACGTATTTATTAGCAACAAAGGTCCATTTATAGTCATCT
>NW_018397362.1:25571-25648 GCF_002168275.2 Theobroma umbraticum
AAGCCTTATTACTCGCTTTAAATAGGTTTATAATCCCAAAATTAATTTTGAGTAAAATGTTTTTACATTTATGGTTA
>NW_018397362.1:25658-25722 GCF_002168275.2 Theobroma umbraticum
TAATTGAATGCCTGCCTTTAGAAACATGTAAAAAAAATCATTTATTGAGAAAAAAAGTCCATTT
>NW_018397362.1:25732-25910 GCF_002168275.2 Theobroma umbraticum
ATTCCTTCAAAAGCCTTATTACTCACCCTAAATTGTTTTAAAATCTCATAATTGATTTTAAGCTAAATTTTTTTACATTTTTTATTAACACAAACTATAATTGATTGTCTGTCTTGAGACACACGCAAAAAAAGCTATTCATTGAGAAGAAAAGTTCATTTATAGTCACCCATTCCTT
>NW_018397362.1:26010-26185 GCF_002168275.2 Theobroma umbraticum
TAAGGCTTTTTAAGGAATGGGTGACTATAAATGGACTTTTCTTCTTAATGAATAACTTTTTTTGCACATTTTTCAAGATAGGCTTTCAATTATAATCTGTTTTAACAAAAAATTTAAAAAAATTCATCTTAAAATCAATTATGAGATTATAAAACAATTTAAAGTGTGTAATAAG
>NW_018397362.1:26195-26378 GCF_002168275.2 Theobroma umbraticum
GAATGGGTGACTATAAATGGACTTTTTTTCTCAATGAATGGTTTTTTGTACACATTTTTCAAGGCATGCATTCAATTACAATCTGTTTCAGCCAAAAATTCAAAAAAAATTAACTTAAAATTAATTTTGGGATTATAAAACAATTTAAAGTGAGTTGTAAGGCTTTTAAAGGAATGGGGGACT
>NW_018397362.1:26388-26494 GCF_002168275.2 Theobroma umbraticum
TTTTCTTGCCAATGAATGCCTTTTTATTTATATTTCTTGAGGTAAACATTCGATTATAGTCTGTTTTAGCCAAAAATATAAAAAAAATCAACTTAAAATCAATTAT
>NW_018397362.1:26716-26899 GCF_002168275.2 Theobroma umbraticum
AAAATAATTTAAAGCGAGTAATAAGGCTTTTGAAGGAATAGGTGACTATAAATTAACTTTTCTTCCCAACGAATGTGTTTTTCTTCACTTTTCTCTAAGTAAAAATTCAATTATAGTCTATTTTAGTAAAAAGTGTAAAAAAATTCAACTTAAAATGAATTATGAGATTATAAAACAATTTAA
>NW_018397362.1:26909-27061 GCF_002168275.2 Theobroma umbraticum
AAGGCTTTTGAAGGAATGGATGACTATAAATGGACTTTTCTTGCCAACGATTGCTTTTTTCTTCACGTTTCTTCAAATAGAAATTCAATTATAGTCTGTTTTAGCCAAAAATGTAAAAAAAACTCAACTTAAAATCAATTATGAGATTATAA
>NW_018397362.1:27079-27235 GCF_002168275.2 Theobroma umbraticum
ATAAGGCTTTTGAAGGAATGGGTGACTATAAATGGACATTTCTTGCCAACGAATGTGTTTGTCTTTACGTTTCTCCGAGTAGAAATTTAATTATACTCTGGTTTAACAAAAAGTGTAAAAAAATCCAACTTAAAATGAATTATGAGATTATAAAAT
>NW_018397362.1:27245-27756 GCF_002168275.2 Theobroma umbraticum
GAGTAATAAGGCTTTTGAAGGAATGGATGACCATAAATGGACTTTTCTTGCCAACAAATGCGTTTTTCTTCACGTTTCTCCAAGTAGAAAATTAATTATAGTCTGTTTTAGCCAAAAATGTAAAAAAACTCAACCTAAAATCAATTATGAGATTATAAAATAAGTTAAAGTGAGTAATCAGGCTTTTGAAAGAATGGGTGACTATAAATGAACTTTTTTTCTCAATGAGTAGCTTTTTTTGCATGTTTCTCAAGGCAAGCATTCAATTATAAGCTCTTTTAACAAAAAATGAAAAAAAATTCAACTTAAAATCAATTATGAGATTATTAAACATTTTAAAGTGAGTAATAAGACTTTTGAAAGAATTGGTGACTAGAAATAGCCTTTTTTTCTCAATGAATGATTTTTTTACACGTTTCTTAAGGCAGGCATTCAATTATTATCTATTTTAACCATAAATGTAAAAGAATTCAACTTAAAATAAATTTTGAGATTATAAAATAATTTAAAG
>NW_018397362.1:27766-27846 GCF_002168275.2 Theobroma umbraticum
GGCTTTTAAAGGAATTGGTGACTATAAATGGACTTTTCTTGCCGATGAATGTATTTTTTTCATGTTTCTCAATGCAAACA
>NW_018397362.1:28043-28208 GCF_002168275.2 Theobroma umbraticum
TAGCTTTTATTGCACGTTTCTCAAGGCAGGCATTTAATTGCATTTAATTATAGTCTATTTTAATAAAAAAATAAAAAAATTCAACTTGAAATCAATTATGAGACTATAAAACAATTTAAAGTGTGTAATAAGAGTTTTGAAGGAATGGGTGACTATAAATGGACT
>NW_018397362.1:28218-28353 GCF_002168275.2 Theobroma umbraticum
ATGAATGATTTTTTTTACACATTTCTAAAGGTAAGGATTCAATTATAGTCTGTTTTAACCATAAATGTAAAAAAAATGAACTTAAAATCAACTTTTGGATTATAAAACAATTTAAAGCGAGTAATAAGGCTTTTA
>NW_018397362.1:28363-28481 GCF_002168275.2 Theobroma umbraticum
TGACTATAAATAGACTTTTGTTGCTAATGAATGCCTTTTTTTCATGTTTCTCAAGGTAAACATTTAATTATTATCTGTTTTTACTAAAAATGTAAAAAAATTAAACTTAAAATTAATT
>NW_018397362.1:28491-28833 GCF_002168275.2 Theobroma umbraticum
AAAACCATTTAAAGCGAGTAATAAGACTTTTGACGGAATGGGTGACGATAAATGAACTTTTCTTCTCAATGAATAGCTTTTTTTGCACATTTCTCAAGGAAAGCATTCAATTATAGTCTGTGTGAATCAAAAATTCAAAAAAATTTAACTTAAAATCAATTTTGAAATTATAAAATAATTTAAAACGACTAATAAGGCTTTTAAAGGAATGGGTGACTATAAATGGAGTTTTCTTACTAATGAATGTCTTTTTCTTCGTGTTTCCTGAGGTAGACATTCAACTATTGCATGTTTTAACTAAAAATGAAAAAAAATTCAACTTAAAATCAATTATGAGATTAT
>NW_018397362.1:28849-28986 GCF_002168275.2 Theobroma umbraticum
AGTAATAAGGCTTTTGAAGGAATGAGTGATTATAAATGGACTTTTCTTACCAACGAATGTGTTTTTCTTCAAGTTTCTTTGGGTAGAAATTCAATTATAGTATGTTTTAGCCAAAAATATAAAAAAATTCAACTTAA
>NW_018397362.1:28996-29129 GCF_002168275.2 Theobroma umbraticum
TAGATTATAAAATAATTTAAAGCGAGTAATAAGGCTTTTAAAGAATGGGTGACTATAAATAAACTTTTCTTACCAATGAATGCCTTTTTCTTAACTTTTCTTGGGGTAGACATTCAATTATAGTCTGTTTTAA
>NW_018397362.1:29139-29222 GCF_002168275.2 Theobroma umbraticum
TAAAACAATTCAACTTAAAATTAATTATAAGTTTATAAAATCAGATAAAGTGAGTAATAAGGCTTTTGAAGAAATGAGTGACT
>NW_018397362.1:29232-29633 GCF_002168275.2 Theobroma umbraticum
TTTTCTTCTCAATGAATGACTTTTTTTGCACGTTTCTCAAGGTAGGAATTCAATTATAGTCTATTTTAACCATAAATATAAAAAAATTCAAGTTAAAATCAATTTTAAAATTATAAAATAATTTAAAACGAGTAATAATGCTTTTAAAGGAATGCTTTTGAAGGAATGGGTAACTATAAAAAAATTAACTATAAATCAATTTTGAGATTATAAAACAATTTAAAGCTAGTAATCAGGCTTTTAAAGGAATGGATGACTATAAATGGAGTTTTTTTTCTGAATGAATGGTTTTTTGTACATATTTCTCAAGGCAGGCATTCAATCATAGTTTGTTTTAATCATAAATATAAAAAAATTTAACTTAAAATCAATTTTGGGATTATAAAACAATTTAAAGCGAG
>NW_018397362.1:29644-29986 GCF_002168275.2 Theobroma umbraticum
TTAAAGGAATGGGTGACTATAAATGAACTTTTCTTCTCAATGAATGGCTTTTTCGACGCGTTTTTTGAGATAAGCAATGAATTATAGTCTGTTTTAATGAAAAATGTAAAACAATTTAACTTAAAATTAATTATGAGTTTATAAAATCATATGAAGCGAGTAATAAGGCTTTCGGAAGAATAGGTGACTATAAATGGACTTTTTTTCTCAATGAATAGCTTTTTTGCACGTTTCCCAAAGCAGACATTGAATTATAGTTTGTTTTAACTGTAAATATAAAAAAATTCAACTTGAAAGCAATTTTGGGATTATAAAAAAATTTAAAGCGAGTAATAAGGCTTT
>NW_018397362.1:29996-30168 GCF_002168275.2 Theobroma umbraticum
GGTGACTATAAATGGACTTTTCTTGCCAATGAATGCCATTTTTTCATGTTTCTCAAGGTAAACATTCAATTATTGTCTGTGTTAACTAAAAATGTAAAAAAATAAACATAAAATTAATTATGAGTTTATAAAATTATTTAAAGCAAGTAATAAGGGTTTTAAAGGAATGGGT
>NW_018397362.1:30178-30302 GCF_002168275.2 Theobroma umbraticum
GGACTTTTCTTCTCAATGAATAGCTTTTTTTGCACGTGTCTCAAAGCAAGCATTCAATTGTAGTTTGTGTTAAAAAAAATATAAAAAAATTCAACTTAAAATCAATTATGAGATTATAAAACAA
>NW_018397362.1:30312-30638 GCF_002168275.2 Theobroma umbraticum
GTAATAAAGCTTTTGAAGGAATGGGTGACTATAAATGGACTTTTTTTCTGAATAAATGATTTTTTTTATACGTTTCTAAGGACAGGCATTCAATTATATTCTGTTTTAACCATAAATATTAAAAAATTTAACTCAAAATTAATTTTGAGATTATAAACTAATTTAAAGCGAGTAATAAGGCTTTTAAAGCAATGGGTGGCTATAAATGGACCTTTCTTGCCAATGAATGCCTTTTTTATCATGTTTCTTGAGGTAGACATTCGATTATAGTCTGTTTTTACAAAAAATGTAAAAAAATTTAGTTTAAAATCAATTATGAGATTATA
>NW_018397362.1:30648-30818 GCF_002168275.2 Theobroma umbraticum
GAGCGAGTAATAAGGCTTTTGAAAGAATGGGAGACTATAAATAGATCTTTTTCACCAACAATTGAGTTTTTCTTCAAGTTTCTCTAAGTAAAAATTTAATTATAGTCTGTTTTAGCAAAAAGTGTAAAAAAATTTAACTTAAAATCAATTATTAGATTATAAAACAATTT
>NW_018397362.1:30828-30990 GCF_002168275.2 Theobroma umbraticum
ATAAGGCTTTTGAAGGAATGGGTGACTATAAATAGACTTTTTTTTCTAAATGAGAAGCTTTTTTTGCTTGTTTCTCAAGATAAGAATTTAATTATAGTTTGTTTTAACCATAAATGTAAAAAAACTCATCTTAAAATCAATTATAAGTTTATAAAACTATTT
>NW_018397362.1:31000-31464 GCF_002168275.2 Theobroma umbraticum
ATAAGGCTTTTGAAGGAATGGTGACTATAAATAAACTTTTTCTGCCAACGAATGCATTTTTCTTCATGTTTCTCCAAGTAAAAATTCAATTCTGGTCTGTTTTAGGAAAAACTGTAAAAAAATTCAACTTAAAGTCAATTGTGAGATTATAAAACAATTTAAAGCGAGTAATAAAGTTTTTTAAGGAATGGGTGACTATAAATGGATTTTTTTTCTTAATAAATAGCTTTTTTTGTACGTTTTTCAAGACAAGCATTCAATTATAGTCGATTTTAATAAAAAATTTTAAAAAATTCATCTTAAAATCAATTATGAGTTTATAAAATAATTTAAAGCGAGTAAAAAGGCTTTCGAAGAAATGGGTGACCATAAATAGACTTTTCTTCTCAATAAATAGCTTTTTTTGCACATTTCTCAAGATAGGCATTCAATTATAGTCTGGTTTAACCAAAAATTCAAAAAAA
>NW_018397362.1:31474-31830 GCF_002168275.2 Theobroma umbraticum
AATCAATTTTGGGATTATAAAACAATTTAAAGTGAGTAATAATGCTTTTAAAGGAATGGGTAATTATAAATGGACTTTTCTTGCCAATGAATCTTTTTTTTCATGTTTCTTAAGGTAGACATTTGATTATAGTCTATTTTAGGCAAAAATGTAAAAAATTCAACTTAAAATCAATTATGAGATTATAAAACAATACAAAGCGAGTAATAAGGCTTTTGACAGATTAGGTGACTATAAATAGACTTTTCGTGTCAACGAATGTGTTTTTCTTCATGTTTCTCCAAGTAAAAATTCAATTATAGTCTATTTGAGCAAAAAGTGTGAAAAAATTCTACTTAAAATCAATTATGAGATTA
>NW_018397362.1:31840-32013 GCF_002168275.2 Theobroma umbraticum
TAAAGCGAGTAATAAGGTTTTTGAAGGAATGGATGACTATAAACAAATTTTTTTTCTAAATGAGTAGTTTTTTTTGTACGTTTCTCAAGACAAGAATTTAATTATATTCTGTTTTAACCATAAATGTAAAAAAATTCAACTTAAAATCAATTATGAGTTTATAAAATAATTTA
>NW_018397362.1:32023-32193 GCF_002168275.2 Theobroma umbraticum
TAAGGCTTTTGAAAGAATGGGTGACTATAAATAGATATTTTTCCTCAATGAATTTTTTTTTACACGTTTCTCAATACAGGCATTCAATTATTGTCTGTTTTAACCATAAATGTAAAACAATTCAACTTAAAATAAATTTGAAATTATAAAATAATTTAAAGCGAGTAATA
>NW_018397362.1:32203-32340 GCF_002168275.2 Theobroma umbraticum
AGAAATGGGTGACTATAAATGGACTTTTTTTCACCAACAAATGTGTTTTTATTCACATTTCTCCAAGTAGAAATTCAATTATGATCTGTTTTAGCAAAAAGTGTACAAAAACTCAACTTAAAATCAATTATGAGATT
>NW_018397362.1:32350-32773 GCF_002168275.2 Theobroma umbraticum
TAAAAGTGAGTAATAAGTCTTTTAAAGGAATGAGTGATAATAAGACTTTTCTTGCGAATGAATGTGTTTTTCTTCACATTTCTCCAAGTAAAAATCCAATTATAATATGTTTTAGCAAAAAGTGTAAAAAAAATTAACTTAAAATCAATTATGAGATTATAAATGGACTTTTTTCTTAACGAGCAGCTTTTATTGCTTGTTTCTCAAGTCAAACATTTAATTATAGTCTGTTTTAACAAAAAATATAAAAAAATTCAACTTAAAATCAATTATGAGATTACAAAACAATTTAATGTGAGTAATAAGGCTTTTGAAGGAATGGGTGACTATAAATGGACTTTTTTCTGAATGAATGATTTTTTTTATACATTTCTAAAGGCGGGCATTCAATTATAGTCTGTTTTAACCATAAATGTAAAAAAA
>NW_018397362.1:32802-32963 GCF_002168275.2 Theobroma umbraticum
AATAAGGCTTTTAAAGGAATGGGTGACTATAAATAGACATTTCTTGCTAATAAATGCCTTTTTTTATGTTTCTCAAGGTAAACATTCAATTATTGTCTGTTTTAACTAAAAATATAAAAAAAATTAACTTAAAATTAATTATGAGTTTATAAAACCATTTA
>NW_018397362.1:32973-33277 GCF_002168275.2 Theobroma umbraticum
TAAGGCTTTTGAAAGAATAGGTGATCATAAATGGACTTTTCTTCTCAATGAACAGCTTTTTTTGCACGTTTCTCAAGGTAGGCATTCAATTATAATCTGTTTTAACCAAAAATTCAAAACAATTCAACTTAAAATCTATTTTGAGATTATAAAATAATTTAAAGCGAGTAATAAAGCTTTTAAAGGAATAGGTGATTATAAATGGACTTCTCTCGCTAATAAATGTCTTTTTCTTTATGTTTCATGAGGAAGACATTTAATTATTGTCTGTTTTAACTAAAAATGTAAAAAAATTCAACTTAAA
>NW_018397362.1:33291-33447 GCF_002168275.2 Theobroma umbraticum
TATAAAATAATTTAAAACGAGTAATAAGGCTTTTGAAAGAATGGGTGACTATAACTGGACTTTTCTTGCCAACGAATGCGTTTTTTTCACGTTTCTCTGGGTAAAAATTCAATTATAGTATGTTTTAGCCAAAAATGTAAAAAAAATCAACTTAAA
>NW_018397362.1:33457-33605 GCF_002168275.2 Theobroma umbraticum
AGATTATAAAATAATTTAAAGCGAGTAACAAGGCTTTTGAAGAATGGGTGATCATAAATGGACTTTTCTTACTAGTGAATGCATTTTTCTTCACTTTTTTTGAGGTAAACATTCAATTATAGTATGTTTTAACAAAAAATGTAAAACA
>NW_018397362.1:33615-33916 GCF_002168275.2 Theobroma umbraticum
AAATTAATTATGAGTTTATAAAACCATATAAGGCGAGTAATAAAGCTTTTGAAGGAATGGGCGACTATATATAGATTTTTCTTCTCAATGAATAGCTTTTTTTGCACGTTCTCAATGTAAGCATTCAATTATAGTCTTTTTTAAATCACAAATGTAAAAAAATTCAAGTTAAAATCAATTTTGGGATTATAAACAAATTTGAAGCGAGTAATAAGGCTTTTAAGGAATGGGTGACTATAAATGGACCTTTTTTGCCAATGAATGCTTTTTTTATCATGTTTCTCGAGGTAGACATTTGATT
>NW_018397362.1:33926-34246 GCF_002168275.2 Theobroma umbraticum
TTAGCCAAAAATGTAAAAAAATTCAACTTAAAATCAATTATTAGATTATAGAATAATTTAAAGTAAGTAATAAGGCTTTTAAAGGATTAGGTGACTATAAATGGACTTTTCTTGTCAAGAAGTGCCTTTTTTTTCTTGTTTCTTGAGGTAAATATTCAATTATTATCTGTTTTAACTAAAAATATAAAAAAACTCAACTCAAAATTAATTATGAGTTTATAAAACCATTTAAAGCGAGTAATAAGGCTTTCGAAAGAATAGGTGAACATAAATGGACTTTTCTTCTCAATGAATAGCTTTTTTTGCACATTTCTCAAAGC
>NW_018397362.1:34346-34511 GCF_002168275.2 Theobroma umbraticum
ATGAGATTATAAAATAATTTAAAGCGAGTAACAAGGCTTTTGAAGAATGGGTGACTATAAATGGACTTTTCTTACCAACGAATGCATTTTTCTTCACTTTTCTTGAGGTAGACATTCAATTATAGTATGTTTTAACAAAAAATATAAAATAATTCAACTTAAAAT
>NW_018397362.1:34658-34874 GCF_002168275.2 Theobroma umbraticum
TTATAGTCTTTTTTAATCACAAATGTAAAAAAATTCAAGTTAAAATCAATTTTGTGATTATAAAACAATTTAAAATGAGTAATAAAGCTTTTAAAAGAATGGTTGACTATAAACAAACTTTTCTTCTCAATGAATGGCTTTTTCAACACGTTTTCTGAGATGGACATTGAATTATAGTCTGTTTTAATAAAAAATATAAAAAAATTCAACTTAAAA
>NW_018397362.1:35178-35348 GCF_002168275.2 Theobroma umbraticum
TTTGAAGAAATGGGTGACTATAAATGAACTTTTTTTCTCAATGAATGATTTTTTTGCACGTTTCTAGAGGTAGGCATTCAATTATTGTCTGTTTTAACCATAAATGTAAAAAAATATAACTCAAAATCAATTTTGGGATTATAAACCAATTTAAAGCGAGTAATAAGGCT
>NW_018397362.1:35561-36856 GCF_002168275.2 Theobroma umbraticum
TGTTTCTTGAGGTAAATATTCAATTATTATCTATTTTAACTAAAAATATAAAAACACTCAACTCTAAATTATTTATGAGTTTATAAAACTATTTAAATCGAGTAATAAGGCTTTCGAATGAATGGGTGACCATAAATGGACTTTTTTCTCAATGAATAGCTTTTCTGCATATTTCTCAAGGCAGGCATTCAATTATAGTTTGGTTTAACAAAAATTCAAAAAAATATAACTTAAAATCAATTTTGAGATTGTAAAACAATTTAAAGCGAGTAATAGAGCTTTTAAAGGAAATGGTGACTACAATTGGACTTTTCTTGCCAATGAATACTTTTTTTTTCATGTTTCTCAATGTAGACATTCGATTATAATCTGTTTTAGCTAAAAATGTAAAAAAATTCAAATTAAAATCAATTATGAGATTATAAAACAATTTAAAGCAAGTAATAAGGCTTTTGAAGGAATAAGTGACTATAAATGGACTTTTCTTACCAACGAATGTGTTTTTCTTCACGTTTCTCCAACTAGAAATTCAATTATAGTCTGTTTTAAAAAAAAGTGTAAAAAAAATTCAACATCAATTATGAGATTATAAAACAATTTAAAACGAGTAATAAGGCTTTTGAAGGAATGGGTGACTATAAATAGACTTTCTTTCTAAATGAGTAGCTTTTTTTGAACGTTTCTCAATATAAGAATTTAACTATGGTCTGTTTTAACCATAAATGTAAAAAAATTCAACTTAAAATCAATTATCAGTTTATAAAACTATTTAAAGTGAGTAATAAGGCTTTCGAGGGAATGGTGACTATAAATCGACTTTTCCTGCTAACGAATGCATTTTTCTTCATGTTTCTCCCAGTAAAAATTCAATTATGGTCTGTTTTAACAAAAAATGTAAAAAAATTCAACTTAAAGTCAATTATGGGATTATAAAATAATTTAAAGCGAGTAATAAGGATTTTTAAGGAATGGGTGGCTATGAATGGACTTTTCTTCTTAATGAATAGCTTTTTTGCACATTTTTCATGACAAGCATTCAATTATAGTCTGTTTTAACAAAAAATTTAAAAAATTTACTTTAAAATCAATTATGAGATTATAAAACAATTTAAGGTGAGTAATAAGGCTTTTGAAGGAATGGGTGACTATAAATGGACTTTTTTTCTCAGTGAATGGTTTTTTTTTCATGTTTCTCAAGGTAAAGATTCATTTATTGTCTGTTTTAACCAAAAATATAAAACAATTTAACTTAAAATTAATTATGAGTTTATAAAACCATTTAAAGTGAGTAATAA
>NW_018397362.1:37207-37404 GCF_002168275.2 Theobroma umbraticum
GGAATGAGTGACTATAAATGGACTTTTTTTCTCAATGAATGATTTTTTTTACACGTTTCTAAAGGCAGGCACTCAATTATAGTCTGTTTTAACCATAAATATAAAAAAATTTAACTCAAAATTAATTTTGGAATTATAAACAAATTTAAAGCAAGTAATAAGGCTTTTAAAGGAATGGGTGACTATAAATGGACCTT
>NW_018397362.1:37606-37954 GCF_002168275.2 Theobroma umbraticum
ATAAGGCTTTTAAAGAAATGGGTGACTATAAATGGACTTTTCTTGTCAATGAATAGCTTTTGTCGCACATTTCTTAAAATAAGCATTCAATTATAGTCTGTTTTAACCATAAATGTTAAAAAATTCAAGTTAAAATTAATTTTGAGATTATAAACAATTTAAAGCGAGTAAAAAGGCTTTTAGAAGAATGGGTGACTATAAATGGACTTTTCTTGCCAATGAATGCCTTTTTTTCGTGTTTCTGAAGGTAAACATTCAATTATTGTCTGCTTTAACTAAAAATGTGAAAAAATTCCACTTAAAATTAATTATGAATTTATAAAACCATATAAAGCGAGTAATAAGGCT
>NW_018397362.1:37964-38288 GCF_002168275.2 Theobroma umbraticum
TGAGTGACTATAAATGGACTTTTTTTCTCAATAAATGGTTTCTTTTACACGTTTCTCAGGTAAGCATTCAATTATAGTCTATTTTAACCTAAAATTCAAAAACAATTAACTTCAAATCAATTTTAGGATTATAAAATAATTTAAAACGAGTAATAAGGCTTTTAAAAAAATGGATTACTATAAATGGACTTTTTTTCTCAATGAATGTTTTTTTACATATTTCTCAAGGCAGGTAATCAGTTATAGTTTGTTTTAATCATAAATGTAAAATAATTAAACTTAAAATCAATTTTGAGATTTTAAAATAATTTAAAGCGAGTAATA
>NW_018397362.1:38298-38415 GCF_002168275.2 Theobroma umbraticum
AGGAATGGGAGACTATAAATAGACCTTTCTTGCCAACAAATGTGTTTTTCTTTTTCTTTCTCAAAGTAAAAATTCAATTATAGTCTATTTTAGCAAAAAGTGTAAAAAAATTCAACT
>NW_018397362.1:38446-38635 GCF_002168275.2 Theobroma umbraticum
AAAGTGAGTAATAAGGCTTTTGAAGGAATGGGTGACCATAAATAGACTTTTTTTTCTAAATGAGTAGCTTTTTTTGCACGTTTCTCAAGATAAAAATTTAATTATAGTCCGTTTTAACCATAAATATAAAAACGTTCACCTTAAAATCAATTATGAGTTTATAAAACTATTTAAAGTGAGTAATAAGGC
>NW_018397362.1:38645-38774 GCF_002168275.2 Theobroma umbraticum
ATGGTGACTATAAATGGACTTTTCCTACCAACGAATGCATTTTTCTTCATGTTTTTCCAAGTAAAAATTCAATTATAGTCAGTTTTAGCAAAAAATATAAAAAAATTCAACTTAAAGTCAATTATGAGA
>NW_018397362.1:38784-39103 GCF_002168275.2 Theobroma umbraticum
ATTTAAAGCGAGTAATAAGGCTTTTTAAGGAATGGGTGACTGTAAATGGACTTTTCTTCTTAATGAATAGCTTTTTTGCACGTTTTTCAAGACAAACATTCAATTATTGTCTGTTTTAATAAAAAATTTAAAAAAAATTCCTCTTAAAATGAATTATGAGTTTATAAAATAATTTAAAGCGAGTAATAAGGCTTTTGCAGGAATGGGTGACCATAAATAGACTTTTCTTCTCAATAAATAGTTTTTTTTGCACATTTCTCAAGACAGGCATTCAATTATAGTCTGGTTTAACCAAAAATTCAAAAAAATTTAACTTAAA
>NW_018397362.1:39548-39683 GCF_002168275.2 Theobroma umbraticum
ATAAAACAATTTAAAGCGAGTAATAAGGCTTTTGAAGGAATGTGTGACTATAAACAAATTTTTTTTCTAAATGAGTAGCTTTTTTAACCATAAATGTAAAAAAATTCAACTTAAAATCAATTATGAGATTATAAA
>NW_018397363.1:0-691 GCF_002168275.2 Theobroma umbraticum
ATAATCTCATAATTGATTTTAAGTTAAATTTTTTTATATTTTTAGTTAAAACAGTTTATAACTGAATGTCTGCCTCGACAAAACATGAAGACAAAGCCATTCATTGGAAAAAAAAGTCCATTTATAGTGACTCATGTCTTCGAAAGTATTATTCCTCACTTTAAATGGTTTTATAACCTCATAATTAATTTTAAGTTGAATTTATCTATATTTTTTGTTAAAATTATATTATAATTGATTGTCTGCCATAGGAAACGAGAAGCAAAAGCCATCAATTGACAGTAAAAGTCTATTTATAGTCACTCAAGCCTCTAAAAACCTTATTACTCGCTTTAAATGGTTTTATAATCTCATAGTTGATTTCAAGATGAATTATTTTACATTGTTTCTTAAAACAGAATATAATTGAATATTTGCCTTCGGCAACATGAAAAAAAAACCATTCATTAAGAAAAAAAGTTCATTTATAGTGACCCATGCCACCCAAAGCCTTATTACTCATTTTAAATGGATTTATAATCTCATTATTGATTTTAAGTTGAATTGTTTTACATTTTCAATTTAAACAAATTATATTTGAATGTTTACCTTGGGAAACATGAAGAAAAAGCCATTCATTGGCAAAAAAAGTCCATCTATAGTCACCTATGCCTTCAAAAGCCTTACTTTAAATGGTTT
Organism: Theobroma umbraticum; assembly: GCF_002168275.2. Lineage (NCBI taxonomy): Eukaryota > Viridiplantae > Streptophyta > Magnoliopsida > Malvales > Malvaceae > Theobroma > Theobroma umbraticum. Next base: position 679 of record NW_018397363.1, read on the forward strand.
TATAATCTCATAA
>NW_018397363.1:701-857 GCF_002168275.2 Theobroma umbraticum
GTTGAATTTTTTTATATTTTTGATTAAAATGTATTATAATTGAATATCTACTTTGAGAAACCTCAATCAAAGGTCATCTAATGGTAAGCAAAGTCCATTTATAGTCACTCAAGCCTTCGAAAACCTTATTACTCATTTTAAATGGTTTTATAATCT
>NW_018397363.1:867-1054 GCF_002168275.2 Theobroma umbraticum
TTTAAGTTAAATTTTTTACATTTTTGATTAAAATATATTATAATTGAATGTTTGCTTTGAGAAACCTAAATCAAAAGCTATCCATTGGTAAGGAAAGTCTATTTATAGTCACTAAAACCTTTGAAAGCCTTATGACTCTCTTTAAATAGTTTTATAATCTCATAATTAATTTTAAGTTAAATTTTTT
>NW_018397363.1:1064-1212 GCF_002168275.2 Theobroma umbraticum
GTTAAAACATATTATAATTGAATGTCTACCTCAAGAAATATGAAGAAAAAGCTATTTTTGGACAAAAAAAGTCTATTTACAATCACCTATACCTTTGGAAGCCTTATTGCTTGCTTTAAATGGCTTTATAATCTCATAATTGATTTTA
>NW_018397363.1:1222-2071 GCF_002168275.2 Theobroma umbraticum
TTTTATATTTTTTATTAAAATATATTATAATTGAATGTCCGCTTTGGGAAACCTATAGCAAAAGCTATCCATTGGCATGAAAAGTCCTTTTATAGTCATTTAAGTCTTTGAAAGTCTTATTACTCGCTTTAAATGGTTCTATAATCTTGTAATTGATTTTAAGTTTTTTTTACATTTTTAGTTAAAACATATTATAATTGATTGTTTGGCTTGTGAAACATGAAGAAAAAACCATTCATTGGTAAGAAAAATCTATTTACGATTATCCATGCCTTCGAAAGCCTTATTACTTGCTTTAAATGGATGTATAATCGCATAATTGATTCTAAATTGAATATTTTTATATTTTTATTTAAAATATATTATAATAGAAAGTTTGATTTAGGAAACATGAAGCAAAAGCTATCCATTGGTGAGAAAAGTCTATTTATAGTCACTCAAGCCTTAAAAGGCCTTGTTACTGGCTTTAAATAGTTTTATAATATCATAATTGATTTGAAGTAGAATGATTTTACATTTTTAGTTGAAATAGATTATATTTGAATGTCTACCAAGGGAAACACGAAGAAAAAGTCATTCATTGGTAAGAAAAGTCCATTTAGTGTAACCTATGCCTTCAAAATCCTTATTACTTGTTTTAAATGGTTTTATAATCTCAAAATTGAATTTAATTTCAATTTCCTTACATTTTTGGTCAAAATAAATTATAATTGAATGTTTGTCTTGAGAAACGTTAAGAAAAAGCTATTCATTGGCAAGAAAAGTCCATTTATAGTCACTTATGCCTTTGAAAACCTTATTTCTCGCTTTAAATGGTTTTATACTCTCATAATTGATTTTAAGTTAAAT
>NW_018397363.1:2081-2216 GCF_002168275.2 Theobroma umbraticum
TATTTTTTATTAAAATATATTATAATTGAATGTCTGCTTCAAGAAACCTATGGCAAAAGCCATCCATTGGCATGAAAAGTCTATCTATAGTCACTTAAGCCTTCGAAAGCCTTATTGCTTACTTTAAATGGTTTT
>NW_018397363.1:2296-2688 GCF_002168275.2 Theobroma umbraticum
TTTTAGTTAAAACAGATTATAATTGAATTCTACCTCAAGAAACATGAAGAAAAAGTCATTTATTGGCAAGAAAAGTTTATTTATAGTCACTCATGCCTTCGAAAGCTTTATTACTTTCTTTAAATGATTTTATAATCTCATAATTGATTTTAAGTTGATTTTTTTTTCATTTTTTATTAAAATATGTTATAATTGAATGTTTGCTTTAGAAAATGTGAAGCAAAAGCCATCCATTGACAAGAAAAGTTCATTTATAGTCACTCAAGTCTTAAAAGGCCTTATTACTGGCTTTCAATAATTTTATAATCTCATAATTGATTTTAAGTTGAAATTTTTTACATTTTGTTTAAAATAGATTATATTTAAATGTCTACCTTGTGAAATGTGAAGAC
>NW_018397363.1:2731-5639 GCF_002168275.2 Theobroma umbraticum
TACTTACTTTAAATGGTTTTATAATCTTATAATTGATTTTAAGTTGAATTTTTTAACTTTTTTTATGAAAATGTATTATAATTGAATGTTTGCTTTGAGAAACCTGAATCAAAAGCTATCCAATAGTAAAAAAAATCCATTTATAGTCATGCAAGCTTTCGAAAGCCTTATTGTTTGCTTTAAATGGTTTTATAATATCATAATTGATTTTAAGTTGAATTCTTTTATATTGTTGGTTAAAATATATTATAATTGAATGTCTTCCTTAGGAAATGTGATGCCATTCATTTGCAAGAAAAGTCCATTTATAGTCACCCATTCCTTTGAAAGCCTTATTATTTGCTTTAAAAGGTTTTAGAATCTCAAAATTGATTTGAAGTTAAAATTTTTTACATTTTTAGTTAAAATACATTATAACTAAATATCAGCTTCAAAAACATGAAGCAAAAGCCATCCATTGGTAAGAAAAGTGCATTTATAGTCTCTCAAGCGTTTAAAAGCCTTATTACTTGCTTTAAATGGTTTTATAACCTCACAATTGATTTTAAATTAGATTTTTTAATATTTTTGATTAAAACAGATAATATTTGAATATTTGCATTAGGAAACATGAAGAAAAAGGCATTTATTAGCAAGAAAAGTCTATGTATAGTCACCCATGCCTTTCAAAGCCTTGTTACTCTCTTTAAATGATTTATAATATCATAATTGATTTTCAGTTGAATTTTTTTATATTTTTTACTAAAATATATTATAATTGAATATCTACCTTAGAAAACAAGAAGAAAAATCCATTCATCTGCAAAAAAAGGTCTATTTATAGTCAACCATGCCTTTTAAAGCCTTATTACTCGCTTTAAATAGTTTTATAATCTCACTATTAATTTTAAGTTGAATGTTTTTATATTTTGGTTAATGCATTTTATATTTGAATGTCTGCCTCGAGAAATATGAAGAAAAAGCCATTCATTGACAGAAAAGGTCCATTTATAGCCACTCATGTCTTTGAAAGCATTATTACTCGCTTTAAATAGTTTTATAATCTCATGACTAATTTTATGTTAGATTTTTTTATATTTTTAGTTAAAATAGATAATATTTGAATGTATGTCTCGAGAAACAAGAAGAAAAAGTCATTCATTGGCAAAAAAGGTCCATTTATAGCCACTTATACCTTCGAAAGCTTTATTATCCGCTTTAAATAGTTTTATAATCCCATGATTAATTTTAAGTTAGATTTTTTTACATTTTTGATTGAAACAGATAATATTTTAATGTCTACCTTAGGAAACATGAAGAAAAAGCTATTCATTGGCAAGAAAAGTCCATTTATAGCCACTCATGCCTTCGATAAACTTATTACTTGCTTTAAATGGTTTTATGATCTTATAATTGATTTTAAGTTGATTTTTTTTTATTTTTGATTAAAATATATTATAATTGAATGTCTACTTTGGGAAACATGAAGTAAAAGCCATCCATTGTCAAGAAAAGTCCATTAATAATTTCTCAAGCCTTTAAAAACCTTATTACTCGCTTTAAATGATTTTATAATCTCATAATCGATTTTACGTTGAATTGTTTTACATTTTTGACTAAAATATATTATAATTCAATGTCTACTTAGGGAAATGTGAAGCAAAAGCTATCCATTGGCAAGAAAAGTTTATTTATAGTCACTCGAGCCTTCAAAAGCCTTATTACTTGCTTTAAATATTGTTATAATCTCATAATTAATTTTAAGTTAAATTGTTTTCTATTTTTTGTTAAAATATTTTATAATTGAATGTATACCTCAAGAAATGGGAAGCAAAACCCATCCATTGGCAAGAAAAAGTCAATTTATAGGTACTCAAGCCTTTAGAAGCCTTATTACTCGCTTTAAATGGATTTAAATCTTATAAATGATTTAAGTTGAATTTTTTTTACATTTTTCATTAAAACAGATTATAATTGAATGTTTGCCTTAGGAAACGTGAAAAAAAAGCCATTCATTGGAAAGAAAAGTCTATTTATAGTCACCCATAGCTTTGAAACCCTTATTACTCACTTTAAATCATTTTATAGTCTCATAATTGATTTTAATTTGAATTTTTTTATATTTTTGGTTCAAACAGTTTATAATTGAATGTTAACCTTAGCAAAACATGAAGAAAAAGCCATTCATTAGCAAAAAAAGTTCATTTGTAGTCACCTATGGCTTCGAAAGCCTTATTACTCGCTTTAAATGGTTTTATAATCTTATAATTGATTTTAAGTTGAATTGTTTTACATTTATGGTTAAAATAGATTATAATTGAATGTTAGTCTAAGAAAACGTGAAAAAAAAGCCATCCAATGAAAAAAAAGAGTCTATTTATAGTCACTCATGTTTTCGAAAGCATTATTATCACTTTAAACGTTTTGTAAACTCACAATTGATTTTAAGTTAAATTGTTTTACATTTTTTATCAAAATACATTATAATTGATTGTTTGCCTTGGAAAATGGGAAGCAAAAGCCATCCATTAGGAGAAAAAGTATATTTATAGTCACTCAAGCTTTTAAAAGCCTTATTACTCGCGTTAAATGGTCTTAAAATCTCATAATTGATTTTAAGTTGAACGTTTTTAAAATATTGGTTAAAATAGATTATAATTGAATGTCTATCTTAGGAAACATGAACTAAAAGCCATCCATTAGAGAAAAAAGTCTATTTATAGTCACTCATGCCTTCAAAAGCATTATTGCTCACTTTAAAGGGTTTATAATGTCATAATTGCTTTTAAGTTGAATTCTTTTACTTTTTTTGTAAAAATATATTATAATTGAATGTCTACCTTGAAAAACATGAAGCAATAGCCACTCATTGTATAGAAAAGTCCATTTATAGTCACCCATACTTTCGAAAGCCTTATTACTTATTTTA
>NW_018397363.1:5649-6355 GCF_002168275.2 Theobroma umbraticum
TAATCTCATAATTGATTTTAAGTTGAAGGTTTTTTACATTTTTGGTTAAAATATAATGTAATTAAATGTTTACTTTGGGAAACATGAAGTAAAAGGTATCCATTGACAACTAAAGCCCATTTATAGTCTATCAAGTCTTTAAAAGCCTTATTACTTCCTTTAAATGGTTTTATAATCTCACAATTGATTTTAGGTTGGATTTTTTTACATTTTTGGTTAAAACTAATAATCTTTGAATATCTACATTAGGAAACATGAACAAAAAGACATTCATTGGCAAGAAAAATCCATGTACAGTCACCCATACCTTTCAAAGCCTTGTTACTCCCTTTAAATGGTTTTGTAATCTAATTATTGATTTTAAGTTGAGTTTTTTTATATTTTTGATTAAAAGATATTGTCATTGAATGTCTACCCTAGAAAATAAGAAGAAAAAGCCATTCATTAGCAAAAAAAGGTCCATTTATAGTCAACTATGTCTTTCAAAGCCTTATTACTCACTTTAAATGGTTTTATAATCTCATTATTGATTTCAAGTTGAATGCTTTTATATTTTTGATTAATACATTTTATATTTAAATGTCTACCTCGAGAAACATTAAGAAAAAGCCATTCATTGGTAGAAAAGGTCCATTTATAACCACCTATGCCTTCAAAAGCCTTATTACCAACTTTAAATAGTTTTATAATCTCATGATTGATTTTA
>NW_018397363.1:6365-6661 GCF_002168275.2 Theobroma umbraticum
TTTTATATTTTTAGTTGAAACAGGTAATATTTTAATATTTGCCTTGGAAAACATGAAGAAAAAGTGATTCACTAGCAAGAAAAGTCCATTTATAGTCACTCATACCTTCGATAGCCTTATTACTTGCTTTAAATGGTTCTATGATCTCATAATTGATTTTAAGTTAAATTTTATTATATTTTTAGTTAAAATATATTATAATTGAATGTCTACTTTGAGAAATATGAAATAAAAGCCATCCATTATCAAGAAAAGTCTATTAATAATCCCTCAAGCCTTCAAAAGCCTTATTACTC
>NW_018397363.1:6671-12618 GCF_002168275.2 Theobroma umbraticum
GTTTTATAATCTCATAATCAATTTTACATTGAATTGTTTTAGATTTTTAACTAAAATATATTATAATTCAATGTCTACCTAGGGAAATGTGAAGTAAAAGCTATCCATTGATAAGAAAAGTCCATTTATAGTCACTCGAGCCTTCGAAAGTCTTATTGCTTGCTTTAAATGGTTTTATAATCTTATAATTGATTTTAAGTTAATTGTTTTTCATTTTTGGTTCAAATATTTTATAATTGAATGTTTACCTCAGGAAATGGGAAGCAAAACCCATCCATTGGCAAGAAAAAGTCAATTTATAGTTACTCAAGCCTTTAGAAGCCTTATTACTCGCTTTAAATGGATTTAAATCTCATAAATGATTTTAAGTTGCATTTTTTTTATATTTTTGATTAAAACATATTATAATTAAGTGTGTGCCTTAGGAAACATGAAGAAAAAGCCATTCATTGGCAAGAAAAGTCCATTTATAGTCACCCATGCCTTCGAAAGCCTTATTACTCGTTTTAAATGGTTTTATAATCTCATAATTGATTTCAAGTTAAATTTTTTTGCATTTTTGGTTAAAACAGTTTATTATTGAATGTCTACCTCAGCAAAACATAAATAAAAAGCCATTCATTAGTAAGAAAAGTCTATTTATAGTCACCCATGACTTCGAAAGCCTTATCACTTGCTTTAAATGGTCTTATAATCTCATAATTGATTTTAAGTTGAATGTTTTTAAAATGTTAGTTAAAATAGATTATAATTGAATGCCTACCTTAGGAAACATTAAGCAAAAGCCATCTATTTAAGTAAAAAGTCCATTTTATAGCACTCATGCCTTTAAAAGCATTATTGCTCACTTTAAATGGTTTATAATGTCATAATTATTTTTAAGTTGAATTCTTTTGTATTTTTTATTAAAATATATTATAATTGAATGTCTGCCTTAGAAAATGTAAAGCAAAAGCCATTTATTGTATAGAAAAGTCCATTTACAGTCAGCCATGCCTTCGAAAGCCTTATTACTTGCTTTAAATGGTTTTATAATCTCATAATTGATTTTAAGTTAAATGTTTTTACATTTTTGGTTAAAATATATTATAATTGAATGTCTGCTTTGGGAAACATGAAGCAAAAACCATCCATTGGTAAGAAAAGTCCATTTATAGTTCGTCAAGCCTTTAAAAGCCTTATTACTTGCTTTAAATGGATTTATAATCTCACAATGGATTTTAGGATGGATTTTGTTTCCATTTTTGATTAAAACAAATAATCTTTGAATACCTGCATTAGGAAACGTCAAGAAAAAGCCATTCCTTTGCAAGAAAAGTCCACGTATAGTCACCCATGCCTTCCAAAGCCTTGTTACTCACTTTAAATAGTTTTATAATCTCATTATTGATTTTAAGTTGAATTGTCTTATATTTTTTATTAAAATATATTATAATTGAATATCTACCTCAAAAACAAGAAGAAAAAGCCATTCATTGGCAAGAAAAGGTCCATTTATAGTCAACCATGCCTTTCAAAGCCTTATTACTCGCTTTAAATAGTTTTATAATCTCATTATTGATTTTAGTTGAATGTTTTTACATTTTTGGTTAATACATTTTATATTTGAATGTTGACCTCAAGAAATATGAAAAAAAAAATTCATTGGCAAAAAAGGTCTATTTATAGTCACCCATGCCTTCGAAAGCCTTATTACTCGCTTTAAATAGTTTTATAATCTCATAATTGATTTTAGCTTGGATTTTTTCACTTTTTTATTAAAACAAACAATATTTAAATGTCTACCTCTATAAAGCTAAAGAAAAAGCCATTCATTTATAAAAAAGTCCATTTATAGTTACCCATGCCTTCAAAAGCCTTATTACTTACTTTAAATGGTTTTATAATCTCATAATTGATTTTAAGTTAAATTTTTTTACTTTTTTGGTTAAAATATATTATAATTGAATGTCTGCTTTAGAAAACATGAAGCAAAAGCCATCTATTTGTAAGAAAAGTCTACTTATAGTCCATCAAGCCTTTAAAAGCCTTATTACTTGTTTTAAATGGATTTATAATCTCACAATGGATTTTAGGATGGATTTTGTTTTCATTTTTAGTTCAAACAGATAATCTTTGAATATCTACATTAGGAAACATCAAGAAAAAGCCATTCCTTTGCAAGAAAAGTCCGTGTATAGTCACCCATGCCTTACAAAGCCTTATTACTCGCTTTAAATAGTTTTATAATCTCATTATTGATTTCAAGTTGAATTGTTCTATATTTTTTATTAAAATATATTGTAATTGAATGTCTACCTCAAAAACAAGAAGAAAAAATCATTCATTAGCAAAAAAAGGTCCATTTATAATCAACCATGCCTTTCAAAGTCTTATTACTCGCTTTAAATGGTTTTATAATCTCATTATTGATTTTAGTTGAATTTTTTTTCATTTTTGGTTAAGATGTTTTCTATTTGAATGTTTACCTTGAGAAACGTGAAAAAAACATTATTCATTGGCAGAAAAGGTCCACTTATAGTCACCCATGCATTCGAAAGCCTTATTACCCGCTTGAAATGGTTTTATAATCTCATGATTGATTTTAACTTGGATTTTTTCATATTTTTGATTAAAACAGACAAAATTTGAATGTTTACCCCAATAAAAGTAAAGAAAAAGCCATTCATTTACAAGAAAAGTCCATTTATAGTCACCCATGCTTTCGAAAGCCTTATTACTTGCTTTAAATAATTTTATGATCTCATAATTGATTTTAAGTTGAATTTTGTTATATTTTTAGTTAAAATATATTATAATTGAATATTTACTTTGGGAAACATGAAGTAAAAGCCATCCATTGTTAAGAAAAGTCCATTTACAATCCTTCAAGCCTTCAAAAGCCTTATTACTCGCTTTAAATGGTTTTATAATCTCATAATTTATTTTAAGTTGAATTTTATTATATTTTTTTAAAAATATATTATAATTGAATGTCTACTTTAATAAACGTGAAGTAAAAGCCATCCATTGGTAAGAAAAGTCTATTTATAGTTCCTCGAGCCTTCGGAAGCCTTATTACTTGCTTTAAATGGATTTATAATCTCATAATTAATTTTAAGTTGAATTCTTTTACATTTCTTATTAACATATATTATAATTGAATGTCTACTTTGAGAAATGTTAAGCAAAAGCTATTCATTTGTAAGAAAAGTCCATTTATAGTCACTTGAGCCTTCGAAAGCCTTATTACTTTCTTTAAATGATTTTGTAATCTGATAATTGATTTTAAGTTGAAGTTTTTTACAGTTTTGGTCAAAATATATTATAACTGATTGTCTGCCTTAGGAAACATGAAGCAAAAACCATCCATTGGCAAGAAAAGTCCATTTATAGCCATTCAAGCCTTTAAAAGCCTTATTACTCACTTTAAATGGTCTTATAATTTTATAATTGATTTTAAGTTGACTTTTTTTATACTGTTAGTTGAAATAGATTATAATTGAATATCTACTTTAGGAAATGTAAAGTAAAAGCCATCCATTGGAGGAAAAAGTTCATTAATAGTTCACGGCTTCAAAAGCATTATTGCTTGCTTTAAATGGTTTATAATGTCATAATTAGTTTTAAGTTGAATTCTTTTACTTTTTTTGTTAAAATATATTATAATTAAATATCTGCCTTAGGAAACATGAAGCAAAAGCCATTCATTGCATAGAAAAGTCCATTTATAGTCACCCATTCCTTTGAAAGCCTTATTACTTGCCTTAAATGGTTTTAGAATCTCATAATTGATTTTAAGTTAAATTTTTTTATATTTTTCATTAAAATATATTATAATTGAATGTCTGCTTTGGGAAATATGAAGCAAAAGTCATCCGTTGGCAAGAAAAGTGCATTTATAGTCCCTCAAGCCTTTAAAAGCCTTATTACTTGCTTTAAATAGTTTTATAATCTCGCAATTGATTTTAAGTTGAATTTTTTTACATTTTTAGTTAAAACAGATACTATTTGAATGTTTACATCAGGAAACATGAAGAAAAAGACATTCATTAGCAAGAAAAGTCCATGTATAGTCACCCATGCCTTCTAAAGCCTTGTTACTCCCTTTAAATGGTTTTATAATCTTATAATTGATTTTAAGTTAAATTTTTTTATATTTTTTATTAAAATATATTATAATAGAATGTCTACCTAAAAAATATGGAGAAACAGCCATTCATTCACAAGAAAAGCTCATTTATAATTAATAAAACCTTTCAAAGCCTTATTACTCGCTTTAAATAGTTTTGTAATCTCATTATTGATTTTAAGTTTAATTTTTTTATTTTTTTGTTAAAACATTTTATATTTGAATGTCTGCCTCAAGAAACATGAAAAAAAAAGCCATTCATTGACAGAAAAGGTCTATTTATAGTCACCTAGGCCTTTGAAAGCCTTATTACTCACTTTAAATGGTTTTATAATCTCATGATTGATTTTAAGTTGGGTTTTTTTTATGTTTTTGGTTAAATAGATAATATTTCAATGCCTGCCCCAGCAAAGGTGAAGAAAAAGCCATTCATTGGTAAGAAAAGCCCATTTATAGTCACCAATGCCTTTGAAAGCCTTATTACTTTCTTTAAATGGTTTTATAATCGCATAATTGATTTTAAGTTAAATTTTATTACATTTTTTGCTAAAATATATTATCATTGAATGTCTACTTTAGGAAATGTGAAGTAAAAGCCTTCCATTGGCAAGAAAAGTCCATTTGTAGTCCCTCAAGTCTTCGAAAGCCTTATTATTTGCTTTAAATGGATTTATAACCTTATAATTCATTTTAGGTTGAATTTTTTACTTTTTTGATTAAAATATATTATAATTGAGTGTCTACTTATGGAAATCTGAAGCAAAAGCTATCCATTGTCAAGAAAAGTCCATTTATAATCACTCGAGCCTTCGAAAGCCTTATTACTTTCTTTAAATGGTTTTATAATCTCATAATTCATTTTAAGTTAAATATTTTTACATTTTTGGTTAAAATATTATATAATTAAATGTTTTCCTCAAGAAGTGGGAAGCAAAACTCATCCATTGACAAGAAAAATTTAATTTATAGTTACTCAAGCCTTTGGAAACCTTATTACTCGTTTTAAATGGATTTAAATCTCATAAATGATTTTAAGTTGAATGTTTTTAAAATGTTGGTTAAAATAGATTATAATTGAATGTCTACCTTAGAAAACGTGAAGCAAAAGCCATCCATTTGAGAAAAAAGTCCATTTATAGTCACTCATACGTTCAAAAGCATTATTGCTCGCTTTAGATGGTTTATAATGTCATAATTATCTTTAATTTGAATTTTTTTGTATTTTTTATTAAAATATATTATAATTAAATATCTGCCTTAGAAAACGTAAAGCAAAAGCCATTCATTGTATAGAAAAGTCCATTTATAGTCTCTTATTCCTTCGAAAGCCTTATTTCTTACTTTAAATAGTTTTATAATCTCATAATTGACTTTAGGTTGAATTTCATTACATGTTTTATTAAAATATATTATAATTGAATGTCTACTTTGAAAAATATAAAGTAAAAGCCATCCATTGGCAAGAAAAGTCCATTTATAGTCACTCAAGCCTTCAAAAGCTTTATTACTTGCTTTAAATAATTTTATAATCTCATAATTGATTTTAAGTTGAATTCTTTTATATTTTTGATTAAAATATTTTGTAGTTGAATGTCTGTCTTAGGAAATAGAAAGCAAAACCCATCCATTGACAAGAAAAACTCCATTTATAGTCACTCAAGCATTTAGAAGCTTTATTACTCGCTTCAAATGGATTTTTAATCTCATAATTGATTTTAAGTTAAATTTTTTTGTTTATATTTTTTATTAAAACAGATTATAATTGATTTTTTACCTTAAGAAGCGTGAAGAAAAAGCCATTCATTGATAAAAAAAGTCCATTTATAGTCATATATG
>NW_018397363.1:12718-13637 GCF_002168275.2 Theobroma umbraticum
ATGGAACTAGTGAATCTACTCCTTCTGACTCCTCTTAAACTTGTTTTTAATTTGATGCTGACAAAAAGGGAGAGAAATTTAAGACAGGGTAGAAGTTTTTAGAAATTTAGGGGCATTTTAGGAAAGTTAATTTTGATGATGCTAACTTTGATGGTGCTAAACTATGTATGACAACACTTTTATTTCTGATGGATATTGTGTTGCTGATATATGAATGTTGAAACTTTTTTCTATACTTTTGTGCTTAATGCAAATATTAGTGATTATTGATGTTGATATGAATATGGATTGATAGTAATATGCTAGTGACAGACTGTTACAATGTGAATGGTAATTTGTTACCTATCATTAATGATCTGGAGGCTTGAAAAGTTTTGTACTAAAATGTATGAATTTGTACTTGTCACTTCTTCTAATATATAGATAAGAGTATGCTGACTTGTTGAGCTAGATGGAAAAATAACTTGAAAAGACCATGCATACATTAAGGGGGAGCACACACTCAAGGGGAGACATCCAAATCTGGTGCAAAACAAAAATAACAAATAGACATTGTGTATTTAATCAAGGATTGTTTTGTCATCATCATCGCCAAAAGAGATTGTTGGCTCCATTAGTTTTTGATGTTAATAAAACATTCCCATTTATCTATGTCTAACCTTTCTACTTGAGTGCGCAGGACAAATATAGTTAATAATTAGTTGACCATTCAAAAGACAATATCAAAACCAACAAGAATAAGGAGCTAGAAGTAAGCAACGAAGTGAGAAGCCTCTAAGTTGAATAATCAAGGGAGTTGGTTGGATAAAACTCAAAAGAGAAGCTGAGGGTTCAAGCAAAATCGTGAAACAGAGAGCACTTAGTCGATCAAGAGACAGAGTTAGTCTATTCAGAGCTTACTGCCAGAAACTGGGTTCGG
>NW_018397363.1:13747-14142 GCF_002168275.2 Theobroma umbraticum
GATAGCAACAACTTAGTCGACTAAGTGATAACGATTAGTTGACTAAGAGCATTCTGTGTAGCAGTTTGAACTGACGCTAAAAGACAAAGTAAAGGGTAGAATTGCTCCCAAACTGTTTCCAACGGTCAGAATCTGTCTAGCTGCTAGCAGAGTTGATTTTTCAATTATAAAAACTCTTCCCAACAACCAAAAATCAGATTTGAAGGCTTCCAAGATCAAAAAAGAGGCGCAAAAATCTCAGTACAGCTCTATATTTTTGCTGCAGTTCACTCCAATCTTTGTAATAGAGTTAAAAACTTCATCTTGTACCATTAGATCATGTTAGTGATCATTGTTACCTATTTATTTCTCTTTTCCTTGATTGCTTAGAGTGTGCGAGACACTCTAAGGGGATT
>NW_018397363.1:14154-14245 GCF_002168275.2 Theobroma umbraticum
GTTAGCTTGATTGAGTGCATAGGTTCTAACTCAGCCTAGAAAAGTTAATTTTTGGGTTTTGGTTGATCCGGGAAAAACCATTGTTGAAGGT
>NW_018397363.1:14255-14371 GCF_002168275.2 Theobroma umbraticum
CCTGTGAAAAGCTATTGTAAAAGGTTAGTGAAAGCTTAGAAATTTCACCGTTCATAGTGATATGATTTGGAAAATCCTTAATTGAACAATCAAGGTAGTGGATGTAGGTCTTTGAC
>NW_018397363.1:14390-17298 GCF_002168275.2 Theobroma umbraticum
GTGTTTTGTCTTTGCTGCTTTATTCTTCATTTCATTCCTTGTTAGATTATTCCTGATCTTGCATTTAACTTCCCGTCATTGAAGTTAAACTTACCCCCAAAGAGAGGTCCAATCTTGTAAGAGCCAAAAAGTGCTATTCACCCCCCTCTAGCACATTTACTTGGGACTAACAGAAACCCATTCATTGGCAAGAAAAGTCCATTGATAGTTACCTATACCTTCGAAAGCCTTATCACTTGCTTTAAATGGTTTTATAATCTCATAATAAATTTTAAGTTTAATTTTTAAATATTTTTTATTAAAATATATTATAATTAAATGTGTATTTTGAGAAACGTGAAGCAAAAGCTATCCATTAGCAAAAAAAGTCTATTTATAGTCACACAAGCCTTTAAAAGCCTTATTACTCGCTTTAAATGGTTTTATAATCTAATAATTCATTTTAAGTTAAATTTTTTTACATTTTTTGTTAACATAGACTAATTTGAATGTCTACGTTGAGAAATGTGAAGGCAAACTCATTCATTGGCAAGATAAGTCTATTTATAGTCACTTATGCCTTCGAAAGCCTTATTACTTACTTTAAATAGTTTTATAATTTTATAATTGATATGAGGTTAAATTTTTTAACATTTTTGACTAAAATTTATTATAATTGAATGTCTATTTTGGGAAACGTAAAGTAAAATCCATTTATTGACAAAAAAAAGTCAATTTATAGTCACTCAAACCTTCGAAAGCTTTATTACTTGCTTTAAATGGTTTAATAATCTCGTAATTGATTTTAAAAGCCTGTTTGTCCTGGCTTTTTTTTAATTTTAAAGCTATTATGAAGCTCTTATAAAAATAATAGCTTTTAGAATTAAGCTGAAGTTGTTTTGTAAATGTTTTTTATAAGCTCTTTTTATAAGTTATAATTTTGGTTAAAATTATAGTAAAAAGTATTTTTCTTTTTGAGAGAATTATATTGTAACTATTTTTAACATATGTGGATATTTTTAAAACAAAAATAAAAATTTTCTTGTATTTTCAAAAAAAGAGAAGAAAAAGCTCATCATAGGAGCTTTTCTTAAAGCTCTTTTTTAAAAAAAATTATTCTTTAAAAAAAAGCTACTTTTTTTTAAGAGCTTTTCAAAATTTATGTTTGACCTGACTTTTGCTTTTAAGAGATAGATAAGCTAAAAAAAAGGCCATGTCAAACAAGCACTAAGTTTAGTTTTTTTACATTTTTGGTTAAAACAGATAAGATTTGAATGTCTGCATTAGGAAATGTGAAGAAAAAGTAATTTATTGGCAAGAAAAGTTCACTTATAATCACTCATATCTTTGAAAGCATTATTACTCGCTTTAAATGGTTATATAATCTCATAATTGAATTTAAGTTAGATTTTTTTATTTTTTGTTAAAACAGATAACATTTGAATGTCTATCTCGGGATACATTAAGAAAAAATGATTCAATGGTAAGAAAAGTCTATTTATAGTCACCTATACCTTCGAAAACCTTGTACTTACTTTAAATGGCTTTATAATCCCATAATTGATTTTAAGTTGAAGTTTTTTACCTTTTTAGTTAAAATTTATTATAATTTAATTGAATGTCTACCTTAGAAAATATGAAGTAAAAGGCCTCCATTAGCCAAAAAAAGTCCATTTATTGTGACACAAATGTTCAAAAGCTTTATTATGTGCTTTAAATGGTTTTATAATCTCATAATTGATTTTAAATTAAATTTGTTTACATTTTAGTTAAAACAGATTATATTTGAATGTCTACCTTGGGAAACGTGAAGACAAACTCATTCGTTGGCAAGAGAAGTCCATTGATAGTCACCTATGCCATCAAAAGCCTTATTAGTTGCTTTAAATGGTTTTATAATCTCATAATTGATTTTAAGTTTAATTTTTTAATATTTTTTATTAAAATACATTATAATTAAATGTCTGCTTCAGAAAACGTAAAACAAAAGCCATCCATTGGCAAAAAAAGTCTATTTACAATCACACAAGCCTTTAAAAGCTTTTTTACTTGCTTTAAATGGTTTTATAATCTCATAATTCATTTTAAGTTGAATTATTTTACATTTTTAGTTAACACAGACTAATTTGAATGTCTGTTTGGGAAAATGTAAAGACAAACCTATTCATTGGCAAGAAAAGTCCATTTATAGTCACTTATACCTTCGAAAGCCTTATTACTTGCTTTATATAGTTTTATAATTTCATAATTGATTTGAAGTTAAATTTTTTAATATTTTTGGCTAAACTTTATTTTAATTGAATGTTTGCTTTGGGAAATGTGAAGCAAAAGTCATTCATTGGCAAGAAAAGTCTATTTATAGTCACTCAAGCCTTTAAAAGCCTTATTACTCGCTTTAAATAGTTTAATAATCTAATAATTTATTTAAAGTTTAATTTTTTACATTTTTAGTTAAAATAGATCAGATTTGAATATTTGCCTCAAGAAATGTGAAGAAAAAGTCATTTATTAGCAAGAAATGTCCATTTATAATCACCCATACCTTTGAAAGCATTATTACTCGCTTTAAATGGTTATATAATCTTATAACTGAATTTAAGTGAGAATTTTTACATTTTTCATTAAAACAGATAATATTTGAATGTGTCTCAGGATAGTGAAGAAAAAAAGATTCAATGGCAAGAAAAATCTATTTATAGTCACCCATGCCTTCGAAAGCCTTGTTACTTGCTTTAAATAGTTTATAATCTCATAATTGATTTTAGGTTAAATTTGTTTATAATTTTTAGTTAAAATACATTATAATTGAACGTCTGCTTCAGAAAACATGAAGCAAAACCCATCCGTTGGCAAGAAAAGCCCATTTATAGTCACTCAATCCTTTGAAGGCCTTATCACTCACTTTAAATGATTTATAATCTCATAATTG
>NW_018397363.1:17308-17457 GCF_002168275.2 Theobroma umbraticum
GAATTTTTTTATATATTTGGTTAAAACAGATTCTATTTGAATGCTTACATTAGGAAACATGAGGAAAAAATCATTCATTAGCAAGAAAAAGTCCATTTATAGTCACCTATGCCTTGGAAAGCCTTATTACTTGCATTAAATGGTTTTAT
>NW_018397363.1:17467-17969 GCF_002168275.2 Theobroma umbraticum
TTGATTTTAAGTTTAATTATTTTACATTTTTAGCTAAAATATATTATAATCAAATATCTACTTCAAAAAACGCAAAGTAAAAGCCATCCACTAGCAAGAAATGTCCATTCATAGTCACTTAAACTTTTGAAACCCTTATTACTCACTTTAAATGGTTTTATAGTCCTATAATTGATTTTGAGTTAAATTTTTTAACATTTTTAGTTGAAACAGATTATATTTAAATGTTTTCCTTATGAAACATGAAGCAAAACCATTCATTGATGAGAAAAGCCCATTTATAGTCACCCATACCTTTGAAAACCTTATTACTTACTTTAAATGGTTTTATAATATCCTAATTGATTTTTTATTTTTTTATGCTTTTCTAAAAAAGTTGAATTTTTTGTTAAAATATATTATAATTGAATGTCCACTTCTAAAAATTGAAACAAAAGCCACCCATTGACAAGAAAGGTCCATTTATAGTTACTTAAGCCTTCGAAAGTATTATTACTCACTT
>NW_018397363.1:17979-28740 GCF_002168275.2 Theobroma umbraticum
TATAATCTCATAATTGATTTTAAGTTGAACTCTTTTACATTTTTTAATTAAAACAGATGATACTTGAATGTCTATCCTAAAAAAATTAAGAAAAAGCCTTTTATTGACAAGAAAAATCCATTTATAGTTACCTATGCTTTCGAAAGCCTTATTGCTTGCTTTAAATGGTTTTATAATCTCATAATTGACTTTAAGTTAAATTTTTTTACACGTTTGGTTAAAATAGATTATATTTAAATGTGTGCCTCGAGAAATGTGAAGAAAAACCCATTTATTGATAGGAAAAGTCCATTTATAATCACCCATGCCTTCGAAAGCCTTTTTACTTGCTTTAAAAAATTTTATAATTTTATAATTAATTTTAAGTTAAATTTTTTATATTTTTTATTAAAATATATTATAATTGAATGTGAACCTTAGAAAAAATGAAGAAAAAACCATTTATTAACGAAAGAAGTCTATTTATAGTCATCCATGCCTTTCAAAACCCTATTACTTGCTTTAAAGGGTTTTGTAATCTCATTATTGATTTTAAGTTGAATTTTTTTGTATTTTTGGTTAAAACATTTTATGTTTGAATGTTTGCCTTAAGAAATATGAAGGAAAAGTCATTCGTTGACACAAAAGGTTCATTTATAGTCACCCATACCTTCAAAAGCTTTATTACTTGCATTAAATGGTTTTATAATCTCATAATTGATTTTAAGTTGAATTTTGTTATACTGTTGGTTAAAATAGATTATAATTGAATGTTTGCCTTAGGAAATGTGAAGAAAAAGCCATCGATTAGAGAAAAAAACCCATTTATAGTCATTCATGCCTTCGAAAGTATCATTACTCGCTTTAAATGGTTTTATAATATCATAATTGGTTTTAAATTGAATTTTTTTACATTTTTTTAAAAATATTTTATAATTGAATGTCTGTCTCAGGAAACATGAAGAAAAAGTCATTCATTGACACGAAAGGTCCATTTACAGTCACCCATACCTTCGAAAACTTTATTACTTGCATTAAATGGTTTTATAATCTCATAATTGATTTTAAGTTGAATTTTGTTATACTGTTAGTTAAAATAGATTATAATTGAATGTTTACCTTAGCAAACATGAAGCAAAAGGCATCTATTAGAGAGAAAAACCCATTTATAGTCACGCATACCTTCAAAAGCATTATTACTCGCTTTAAATGGTTTTATAATATCATAATTGATTTTAAATTAAATTTTTTTTACATTTCTTATTAAAATGTATTATAATTCAATATTTTTCTTCAAAAACGTGAAGCAAAAGCCATCTATTTGCAAGAAAGGTCCATATATAGTCACTCAAGCCTCTGAAAGCCTTATTACTCTCTTTAAACGGTTTTATAATTGCATAATTGATTTTAGTTTTTTTAATTTTTAGTTAAAATAAATTATATTTGAATGTCTACCACAAAAAATGTGAAGAAAAAATCATTCTTTGGCAAGAAAAGTTTATTTTATAGTCACCCATGGCTTCAAAAGCCTTATTACTTGCTTTACATGGTATTATAATCTCATAATTAATTTTAAGTTGAATTTTTTTATATTTTTATTTAAAATATATTATAATTGAACATCTGCTTAAGGAAACATGAAGTAAAAGCCATCCACTTGCAAGAAAGTTTATTTATATTCACTCAAGCTTTTGAAACCTTTATTACTTGCTTTAGATGGTTTTATTGTCTTTTATTGTCTCATAATTGATTTTGAATTGAATTTTTTTACATTTTTAGTTAAAGAAGATTATATTTGAATGTATACCTCGAGAAACGTGATGATAAAACCATTCATTGTTCAAAAAATTCCATTTATAGTTACCCATGCCTTCGAAAGCCTTAGTATTTACTTTAAATGGTTTTATAATCTCATTATTGATTCTAAGTTGAGGTTTTTTACATATTTGGTTAAAATATATTATAATTGAATGTTTACTCTAAGAAACATAAAGTAAAAGCCATCCGTTGGCCAAAAGAGTTCATTTATACTCACTCAAGTCTTTGAAAGCCTTATTACTCGTTTTAAATAGTTTTATAATTTCATAATTGATTTTAAGTTGAATTGTTTTTGCATTTTTTTATTAAAACAGATAATATTTGAATATCTACATTAAGAAACATCAAGAAAAGCCATTTATTGACAAGAAAAGGTCATTTATAGCCACCCATACCTTCTCAAGTCTTATTACTTGTGTTAATTAGTTTAATAATCTTATAATGCATTTTAAGTTGAATTTTTTACATTTTTGGTTAAAATATATTATAATTGAATATCTGCTTTGAAAACATGAAGCAAAAGCCAACCACTAGCAAAAAAATCCATTTATAGTCACTTAAGCTTTCAAAAGCTTTATTACTCACTTTAAATAGTTTTATAATCACAAAATTGATTTTAAGTTAGATTTTGTTACATTTTTGGTTAAAACAAATTATATTTAAATGTCTGTCATGGAAAATATGAAGAAAAAACCATTTATTTGCAAGAAAAGCACATTTATGGTCACTCATGCCTTCGAAAGCCTATTACTAGCTTTACATAGTTTTACAATCTCACAATTGATTTTAAGTTAAATTTTTTATATTTTTTGTTAAAATATATTACAATTCAATGTTTGCTTCAAAATTCATGAAGCAAAAGCCATCCATTGGCAAAAAAAATTCTTTATAATCACTCAAGCCTTCAAAAGCATTATTACTCACTTTAAATGATTTTATAATCTCATAATTAACTTTAAGTTGAATTTTTTTACATTTTTTGTTAAAATATATTATAATTAAATGTCTGCTTTAGGAAACGTGAAGCAAAAGCCATCCATTGGCAAGAAAAGTACATTTATAATCACTCAAACCTTTGAAAGCCTTATTACTCCCTTTAAATAGTTTTATAATCTCATAGTTGCTGTAAAGTGAGATTTTTTTACTTTTCTATTTAAAACAGATAATATTTGAATGTCTACCTTGGGAAACATAAAGAAAAATTGATTCATTAGTAAGAAAAGTTTATTTATAATCACACATGCCTTCAAAAGCCGTATTACTTGCTTTAAATCGTTTTTTAATCTCATAATTGACTTTAAGCTGAATTTTTTTATATTTTTGATTAAAATATATTATAATTGATTGTCTGTTTTAAGAAACATGAAGCAAAAGGCATCCATTGAGAAGAAAAGTTCATTTATGGTCACTCAAGCCTTTGAAATCTTTATTACTCACTTTAAATGGTTTTATAATCTCATAATTCATTTTATGTTGAATTCTTTTACATTTTTGGTTGGAATGTATTATAATTGAATGTCTGATTCAGGAAATATGAAGCAAAAGCCATCCATTGACAAGAAAAGTTCATTTATAATCATTTAAACCTACGAAAGCCTTATTACTCACTTTAAATGGTTGTATAACCTCATAATTGATTTTAATTTGATTTTTTTTACTTTTTTTATTAAAACAGTTAATATTTGAATGTTTACCTTGGAAAACGTATAGAGAAACCCATTCATTGGTAAAAAAAGTCCATTTATAGTCACTCATACCTCCGAAAGCCTTATTACTTGCTTTAAACGGTTTTAGAATTTCATAATTAATTTTAAGTTAAATTTCTTTACATCTTTTATTAAAATATATTATAATTGAATATCTACTTTGAAAAACATGAAGCAAAAGCTATCTATTGACAAGAAAAGTCTACTTATGGTCACTCAAGCCTTCGAAAGCCTTGTTGCTCACTTTAATGGTTTTATAATCTCATAATTGATTTTTAGTTAAATTTTTTTCCTTTTTTTAGTTAAAATATATTATAATTGAATGTCTGCTTCGGTGAACATTAAGCAAAAGCCATTCACTGGCAAGAAACGTCCATTTATAGTCATTCAAGTCTTTGAAAGCCCTATTACTCATTTTAAATAGTTTATAATCGCATAATTGATTTTAGGTTGAATTTTTTTTATTTTTGGTTAAAATAGATAATATTTGAATGTTTGCCTTGGGAAATGTGAAGCAAAAGCCATTCATTACTAAGAAAAGTCCATTTATAGTCACCAATACCTTCAAAAGCCTTATTACTTGCTTTAAATGGTTTTATAATCTGATAAGTGATTTTAAGTTAGATTTTTATACATTTTTGGTTAAAATAACTATAATTGAATGTCTGCTTTAAGAAACATAAAGCAAAAGCTATCTATTGGCAAAAAAAAACCATTTCTAGTCACTCAAGCATTCAAAAGTCTTATTACTAGCTTTAAATGATTTTATAAACTGATAATTGATTTTGGGTTAGATTTTTTCTCATTTTTTGTTAAAATAGATAATATTTGAATGTTTGCCTTAAGAAACATGAAAAAAAAGTCATTCATTGGCAAGAAAAGTCCATTTATAGTAATCGATACTTTCGAAACCCTTATTACTTTCTTTAAATAATTTTATAATCTCATTATTGATTTTCAGTTGAGCTTTTTATTTTTTTTTTGTAAAAATAGATAATATTTGAATGTTTACCTTGAGAAACGTGATGAAAAAGTTATTCATGGCCAAGAAAAGTCCATTCATAATCATCCATGTCTTTCAAAGCTTTATTACTTACTTTAAATAGTTTTATAATCTCATAATTAATTTTAAGTTGGCTTTTTATACATTTTTGATTGAAATATATTATAATTGAATGTTTACTTTCAGAAACGCAAAGCAAAAGTCATCCATTGGTAACAAAAGTCCATTTACAATCACTCAAGCTTACGAAAGCACTATTACTCGCTTTAAATGATTTTATAATCTCGTAATTGATTTTAAATTGAATGTTTTTACAATTTTAGTTAAAAAAAATAATATTTCAATGTTTGCCTTGAAGGATATGAAGAAAAAGCCATTCATTAGCAAGAAAAGTCCATTTATAGTCACCCATACCTTCAAAAGCCTTATTACTTGCTTTAAATGGTTTTACAATCTCATAATTGATTTTAAGTTCAGTTTTTTATATTTTTGACTAAAACAGATAATATTTAAAAGTTTTCCTTTGGAAATGTGAAGCAAAAGCTATTCATTGTTAAAAAAAGTCTATTTATAGTCACCCATACCTTTAAAAGCCTTATGCTTACTTTAAATGGTCGTACAAACTCATAATTGATTTTAAGTTGAATTTTTATACATTTTGATTAAAATATATTCTAATTAAATGTCTGCTTTGGGAAACATTAAGCTAAAGTCATCCATTGGTAAGAAAAATCCTTTTTTAATCACTCAAGTCTTTGAAAGCCTTATTACTTGCTTTAAATAGTTTTATAAACTCATAACTGATTTTAAGTTGTATTATTTTACATTCTTAGTTAACACATATAATATTTGAGTGTCTACCTGAAAAACATGAAGAAAAAGTCATTCATTGGCAAGAAAAGTCCATTTATAGTCACCATGCCTTCGAAAGCTTCATTGCTTGCTTTAAATACTTTTATAATCTCATAATTAATTTTAAGTTAAATTTTTTAATATTTTTTTTAAAATATATTATAATTAAATATCCGTTTTAGGAAATGTGTAGCAAAAGCCATCCATTAGTAAGAAAATTCCATTTCTATTCACTCAAGCCTTCAAAAGCCTTATTACTTGCTCTAAATGACTTTATAACCTCATAATTGATTTTAAGTTGAATTTTTTACATTTTTATTTAAAATATATTATAATTGAATGTCTACTTCTGGAAACATGAAGCAAAAGCAATCCATTGGCAACAAAAGTCCATTTATAGTCACTCAAGCTTACGAAAGCATTATTATTCACTTTAAATGCTTTATAATCTTATAATTGATTTTAAGTTGCATTTTTTTACAAATTTGGTTAATACAAATATTATTTGAATGTTTGCCTTGAGAGACATGAAAAAAAAGCCATTCATTGATAAGAAAAGTTCATTTATACTCACCCATGCCTTCGAAAACTTATTACTTGCTTTAAATGGTTTTATAATCTCATAATTGATTTTAAGATGAATTTTTTTACAGTTTTAGTTAAACTATATTACAATTGAATGTATACCTTAGGAAACGTGAAGCAAAAGCCATCGATTGGCAAGAAAAGTTTATTTATAGTTACTCAATCCTTTGAAGGCTTTATTACTTACTTTAAATGGTTTTATAACCTCATAATTGATTTTAAGTTGAATTTTTGATATTTTTGGTTGAAACATATAATATTTGAATGTTTGCCTTAGGAAATGTAAAAAAAAAGCCATTCATTGGCAAGAAAAGTCTATTTATAGTCACCTATGCCTTTAAAAGCCTTATTACTTACTTTAAATGGTTTTATAATCTCATTAGTGATTTTAAGTTTAGTTTTTTACACTTTTTTGTTAAAACAGATAATATTTGGATGTTTTTTTAGGAAAACATGAAGCAATTCATTGGCAAGAAAAGTCCATTTATAGTCACTCATGCCTTCGAAAGTCTTATTAATTGCTTTAAATGGTTTTATAATCTAATAAGTGATTTTAAGCTGAATATTTATAGATTTTTGATTAAAATATGTTATAATTGAATGTCTGCTTCATGAAATGTAAAGCAAAAGCCATCCATTGGTAAGAAAAGTCTATTTATAGTCACTCAAGCCTATGAAAGCATTTTTACTCGCTTTAAATGATTTTATAATCTCATAATTGATTTTAGGTTCAATATTTTTATAATTTCGATTAAAACAACTAACATTTGAATGTTTGCCTTGAGAGACATGAAGAAAAAGTCATTCATTAGCAAGAAAAGTCCATTTATAGTCAATCATGCCTTCAAAAGCCTTATTACTCGTTTTAAATGATTTTATAAACTCATAATTGATTTTAAGTTGTATTGTTTTACGTTCTTAGTTAACACATATAATAGTTGAGTGTCTGCCTTGAGAAACATGAAGAAAAAGCCGTCCATTGGCAAGAAAAGTCCATTTCTAGTCACCATGCCTTCAAAAGCCTTATTGCTTGCTTTAAATACTTTTGTAATCTCATAATTGATTTTAAGTTAAATTTTTTGACATTTTTGGATAAAGTATATTATAACTGAATGTCTGCTTAAGGAAATGTGAAGCAAAAGCTATCCATTAGTAAGAAAAGTCTATTTCTATTCACTCAAGCCTTCAAAAGCCCTATTACTTGCTCTAAATGGCTTTATAACCTCATAATTGATTTTAAGTTGAATTTTTATATATTTTTGGTTAAAATATATTATAGTTAAATGTTTGCTTTAGAAAACGTGAAGCAACAGCCATCAATTGACAAGAAAAGTCCATTTCTAGTCACTCAAGCCTTTAAAAACCTTATTACTTATTTTAAATGGTTTTACAAACTCATAATTAATTTTAAATTGGATTTTTTTATAGTTTTAGTTAAAATAGATAATATTTGAGTGTTTTTGTTGGGAAACGTGAAGAAAAAACCATTCATTGGTAAGAAAAGTTTATTTATAATCACTCATACCTTCGAAAGCCTTATTACTTGCTTTAAATACTTTTATAATCTCATAATTGATTATAAGTTTAATTTTTTGACATTTTTTCATAAAATATATTATAATTAAATGTCCACTTTAGGAAATATGAAGCAAAAGCCATCCATTGATAAGAAAAGTCCATTTATAGTTACTTAAGCTTTCGAAAGCCTTATTACTTGCTTTAAATGGTTGAACCATCTCATAATTGATTTTAAGTTAAATTTTTCTATATTTTCATTAAAACAGGTTATATTTGAATGTTTACCTCAAGAAAAGTGAAGAAAAAGCCATGCATTGACAAAAAAAGTCTATTTATAGTCACCCATGTCTTCGAAAGCCTTATTACTTGCTTTAAATGGTTCTATAATCTCATAATTGATTTTAAGTTGGATTGTTTTACATTTTTGGTTAAAATATATCATAATTGAATGTCTACTTTAGTAAATGTAAAGAAAAAGCCATTCAGTGGTAAGAAAAGTCTATTTACAGTCACTTAAGCCTTCGAAAGCCCTATTACTCGCTTTAAGTGGTTTACAATCTCATAATTAATCGTAAGTTGAAATTTTTCATATTTTTGGTTAAAACAGATTATATTTGAATGTTTGCCTAAAGAAATGTGAACAAAAAGATATTCATTGGCAAGAAAAGTCCATTTATAATCACCCATGCCTTTGAAAGCCTTATAACCTGCTTTAAATGGCTTTACATTCTTGTAATTAATTTTAAGTTGGATTTTTTTATGTTTTTAGTTAAGACAAATTATATTCAAATGTCTGCCTCAGGATACATTAAGAAAAAGCCATTGATTAATAAGAAAAGTCCATTTACAGTCATCCATGCCTTCGAGAGCCTTATTACTTGCTTTAAATGGTTTTAGAATCTCATAATTGATTTTCAGTTGAATTTTTTTACATTTTTAGTTAAAATTTATTATAATTGAATTAAATCTCTACCTCAAAAAACTTGAAGTCAAAACCCTCCATTGTCAAGAAAAGTCTATTTATTGTCATACAAGCCTTTCAAAGCCTTATTACTCACTTTAAATGGTTTTCTAATCTCATAATTGATTTTAAATTAAATTTTTTTATATTTTTAGTTAAAATAGATTATACTTGAATGTCAACCTCGAGAAACGTAAAGACAAACCCATTCATTGACAAGAAAAATCTATTTATAGTGACGCATACCTTCGAAAGCCTTATTACTTGCTTTAAATGCTTTTATAATCTCATAATTGATTTTAAGTTTATTTTTTTTATATTTTTAGTTAAAATATATTATTATTGAATATCTGCTTTAAAAACGTCAGGCAAAAGCCATCCATTGGCAAGAAAAGCCCATTTTTAGACACTAAAGCCTTTAAAAACCTTATTACTCACTTTAAATAGTTTTATAATCGCATAATTGATTTTAAGTTAAATTTTTTTATATTTTGAATGAAAGCATATTATAATTGAATGTCTATCTCAGAAAACATGAAAAAAACCATTGATTGGCAAGAAAAGTCTATTTATTGTCACCCTGCCTTCGAAAGCCTTATTACTTGCTTTACATGATTTTATAACCTCATAATTGATTTTAAGTTAAATGTTTTTATATTTTTTGTTAAAATATATTATAATTGAATGTCTTGTCAAGAAACATAATGCAAAAGCCATCTACTAGCAAGAAAAGTGCATTTATAATCACTTAAGCCTTTGAAAGCCTTATTACTCGCTTAAAATAGTTTTGTAATCTCATAATTGCTTTTAAGTTTGATATTTTTTACTTGTTTAGTTAAAAAATATAATATTTGAATGTCTACCTTGAGAAACGTGAAAAAAGTGATTGATTGGCAAGAAAAGTTTATTTATAGTTACCCATACTTTTGAAAGTCGTATTACTTGCTTTAAATCGTTTTATAACCTAATAATTGTTTTTAAGTTGAATTTTTTTATATTTTTGGT
Organism: Theobroma umbraticum; assembly: GCF_002168275.2. Lineage (NCBI taxonomy): Eukaryota > Viridiplantae > Streptophyta > Magnoliopsida > Malvales > Malvaceae > Theobroma > Theobroma umbraticum. The sequence continues at coordinate 27,407 of NW_018397363.1, forward strand.
TAAAATATATTACAATTGAACGTCTGCTTTGAGAAATGTGAAACAAAAGCCATCCATAGGCAAGAAAAGTTTATTTATGGTCACTCAAGCCTTCGAAAATCTTATTACTCACTTTAAATGGTTTTATAATCTCATAATTTATTTTAAATTAATTTTTTTTACGTTTTTGGTTAAAATGTATTATTATTGAATGTTTGCTTTAGGAAACATAAAGCAAGAGCCATCCATTGGTAAGAAAAGTCCATTTATAATCACTCAGGCCTACAAAAACCTTGTGACTCACTTTAAATGGTTTTATAATCTCATAATTGATTTTAAGTTGAAATTTTTAAAATTTTTGGTTAAAACGGATAATATTTGAATGTTTAACTTGAGAAACGTGCAGAAAAAACTATTCATTGATAAAAAAAGTCCATTTATAGTAACTTATGCCTTTGAAGCCTTATTATTTACTTTAAATAGTTTTACAATCTCATAATTAATTTTAAGTTGAATTTCTTTACATTTTGATCAAAATATATTATAATTGAATATCTACTTCAAGAAACATGAAGCAAAAGCTATCCACTAGCAAGAGAAGTCTTTTATGGTCACTCAAACCTTCGAAAGCTTTATTACTCACTTTAAATGGTTTTATAATCTCATAATTGATTTTAAGTTGAATTCTTATCCTTTTTGGTTAAAATATATTACAATTGAATGTTTGCTTTGGGAAACATTAAGCAAAAGCTATTCACTGGCAAAAAAAAGTTCATTTTTAGTCACTCAAGCCTTCAAAATCCTTATTACTTGTAACGACCTCTTCCCTTGATCATTACCGACGTCCGAGACTTGCGAGTGAACCCGCCAAATCCTGAACAAGCCTTAGTTAAGTTTCCAAACAAATTAAACTCAATTTATAATTTTAATGCTATAGTTCACTTAAACCAAATGATCACAATATTCAAAATGTAGCATCTAGATACCAATAACCAAGTTTAATAACTCCACAACATAGTCACATAATAAGTGGTAATCATTACACAAACTTGAGTTTTAGCAAATACATTTCCATAAACTATTTATCATTATAAGTCTGACCACTTGACACAACACGACCTCTAGTTAGTGGAGCGACTCAGAGTGTAAGTTTAAGAGATGCCATTACCTACGTTACAGCTAGTCTCGATGTGCTGAGCGATGCACTTGTATCGATTTCTTATCTTCAAAAAAAAAAAGGGTGAGTCTCACAGACTCAGTGATCATCAACTCCGTGAGTAGGGCGTAGTTGAGAAACAAGCTAAAGGTAGAAGATTTAAATATTAAAATTATGAGAATATATGTAAATAAATTAA
>NW_018397363.1:28750-28921 GCF_002168275.2 Theobroma umbraticum
GAGGTTTATGCCTTATATGTAAAACCAATAAGTTAATGCAAAATAGTCATTTAAATCAAATATCAAACCAATTCATGTAAAGATTTCTGCCATCAAAATCATCTAGCAATTGGCTTAAAGCAATTTAAAATTTCCACGTGTGCTCCCGTAAAATCCATCATTAACAAATTT
>NW_018397363.1:29290-29607 GCF_002168275.2 Theobroma umbraticum
AGCTCACTTGTGCACAAGGGTCACACTTAACCGAAGTGACAACTGGCCTACTCTTAAATCTCTCGGTTTGATAAAACTATTTATAAATATAGTTGGGTTGTCAAAAGTTCATTTCAAAATTATTTCGAAAATATTCACATACTAACATGATAAGATCCCTTATAAGACTTTAAAATATAAGCTCTTTGCATGAGTTTGAAAGATCATTTAGCATGGTGGATAAGTGTTTCAATCATGAATGCACATACCCTAAACTATAAGGCACATACTTGACATAAATCATATTAAAAAGCTTGTTTTCCAATTTCAAAAACCTT
>NW_018397363.1:29745-29951 GCF_002168275.2 Theobroma umbraticum
ATTTAAAATAAATCAACACGTATTTATATATATAATTAAGGAGATTTTAAAATAGACACCCCCTACTCACATCAAAATAGCGAGACGCTACGTCGCTATTGATTGAGAGTGTATCTAGCTACTTTTTACTTGCCAATCACTCGTTACCTCCTTCGGCACACCACCGTGGCAACTTTACTTATTTTCTCCCTAGCAACCATTCAAAC
>NW_018397363.1:29961-30112 GCF_002168275.2 Theobroma umbraticum
TAATTATACACACAAATGGCAGCATATCAACCAATAGTCTTTAACCAAATCTCATAGTTTTTATCACGTTACTCACAAACATTTATTACACAATCCATACACCTTAACCAACCAAAGTTTATGCAACAAAATATAGTCACTTTGCATGCTT
>NW_018397363.1:30122-30214 GCF_002168275.2 Theobroma umbraticum
TTAAGCTTGAATTTTCAAATATGATTCACAACATCCTCACATCTGGAACACCCCGTACCCTTGTATAAGAGCCAATATGATCTCATCGACGA
>NW_018397363.1:30224-30690 GCF_002168275.2 Theobroma umbraticum
TGATGGACATAAATTTAAGTGCGAAAGAGCAGTGATAGGTGAAAGAAATATTTTAGAATAAAATATTTCATACGCGAGGACATGATAATTAAATAATAGTAGTTTACCGAGGATGAATTAGCGAGATAAAAAGGTAATTTTGAAGACAAAGTAAGATATTTTAGGTCCTGATGAGATAAGTTGAAAATTTTAGAATAAAATAATATTAAAATATTAATATTTTATCTGTGGTTGAGGTTAGCCGTGAAGAAAAAGTATATGACTAATCTAAGTGGGGGAGAAGAAGTAAGAATAAATTTTGAAGAAAAACGACATAAGTGGGGTCGTGTGCCTTTATTAAATAAAGCTAGCATAGATAAGTATATATTTAAATATTATGGTGAGACCTTGATGAGGTGCAAACCTTATATTATATTCGTACACATGTAAAGGAAGGAAATAGAAGAAAATTGGAGTTTAAAACATG
>NW_018397363.1:30700-30822 GCF_002168275.2 Theobroma umbraticum
TAAATTGTGAAGGATGAAAAGTTTGAATGGTCACAAGGAAAATAAAGATAAGATTGAGGACTCATTTACAAATTCTAATATTAGAAGTTAAATGAGAGTTTACTAACCAAAGAAAGTTAAAT
>NW_018397363.1:30922-31100 GCF_002168275.2 Theobroma umbraticum
ATAATGATTTACGTTAGTAAATATTGATGGTTTTTCTAAGTGCAATTGTGGATAACATGAGCTGTTTACCTTGTTAGGCAATTTCAAACAGATTTACAATGGTTTATATATTGCCATTGTGGAAAGCATGCATTGGTAGAAACTATAGGAAGTTTGTGGGTGCAAATTGTTTGAAAGG
>NW_018397363.1:31449-31707 GCF_002168275.2 Theobroma umbraticum
GTCGACTGTTACTTCGGTTAAGTGTGACCCTTGTGCACAAGTGAGCTCTAGTTAGAGAAACTTTGGATAGCCGACGGGCTGTTAGACATGGCTAGGGCCATAGTCTGTGATATACGTAGTAAGGCCACGGGTTGTATATGTGGATAGGCCACAACTGATATTCGCGGTTGAGACCGCTTGATTTCTCCGATGTCGGTCGACATTGTTGAGACATGGCTGTGGGGATCCGGTGGAGCAGAGCTCCCAGATGTTATTACA
>NW_018397363.1:31725-32177 GCF_002168275.2 Theobroma umbraticum
TGATTACTATACTTACCTACTTGAGAACCTTGAGAGTTTTCGATGCATACTCTTTTGTATGGTGGAGATTTGAGATTTCTTTGCAGCTCCCCTGGTGTGAATAAAAGCTTTTAGTGCTTACTTGACAAACATGAGATGTTTTACGTTTTCGTACATTTGATTTCTTTACATGCCACATATTTTGAGAGCATTCATACTTTATATCGTTATTCATATTTGTATGGCAAGCAATGTTTTGAATGTTTGAACTTGGTTTTGTAATATTGTTTTCGGTACCGTTTTGCCAAGTGAAATATTGTATTATGATTTACCTCATTACTTTTACAAGGCACAAATATTTTACTTATGAAATTACACAATTGTGTCAATGCAAATGTACATTTGGAGATTATAAGTCTTGATGTATTATTTTTTAAGATTATGTGGAATAAAGGTTTATTCAATTTATAAAG
>NW_018397363.1:32187-32251 GCF_002168275.2 Theobroma umbraticum
AATTCTCTTTACAAAGAGTTTTATGGATCGAAATGAATTTTTAGATTGATGGCATGAATATGAA
>NW_018397363.1:32261-32392 GCF_002168275.2 Theobroma umbraticum
AACGATTTAAGTAAGGCTTGTTCGAGACTTGGCGGGTTTACCCGCGAGACTCGAACACCAGTAGCGATCGAGGAACAGTCATTACAACATTTAAAGTCACCTTTTCTGCCACAAACATAGTCGATCAATAT
>NW_018397363.1:32402-32583 GCF_002168275.2 Theobroma umbraticum
TTTCCTTTCTACTTAAAATTTCAAGGCTAAAACACTTACCCATTGCTTATTTAGTTCCAAAATCACCATGCATTCCAAGATCTATCTACATGCATGCCTCGAGTCCCTTGAATCCTAGTAGATTCTTTCTACCACAAACAAAATCACATATTACAATTGATCTACTAAGCATGCATTTCAA
>NW_018397363.1:32593-35611 GCF_002168275.2 Theobroma umbraticum
AATCTCTTTACCTTACTTGTCTCGGGTTCACCAAACCGATCTTTCTTTTCCTTTTTCTTATTCCTCCTGTCTCCCTTTCTTTCTTTCTCCCTTTCTCTTCTCACTTTGTTATGGGCTGACTCCTCCAAGCAAAAGCCTTGAAAATGCCTTTGGTTTTCCCATTTGTTCTCACATAGGCGGATTGCCCAAGGTTACTTACTTTTTACCTTATTTTCCTTCCTTTTTCTCTTTACTTTCTCTATGGGCAGATTGCCCAAAGCTTCATGCCTTTTTGGCATGTTTTCTTTTCTTTTATGTGGTAAAAGTACAAGGCAAAAAGCCTTAGTAACCTTTCCACCTGTCACATTCATTTTTTATACCTTTTTCATTTTTATTTTCTTGATTTCTTTATTCTATTCTTTTTCTCTTCAATCCTTTATTTGTTCCTTATTCTCATTAGACCAACTCACTCCCCACTCACATTTCATGCACAAATTATCTCTTTTGTCTATTGGTCCAAAATCTATCCTAGTTGCCTTCCATCTGCCACCTCATTTTCTTACTTTTATTTTTTTATTTCCTTTGCCACCTATTTCTTCCAATTACATTTCATGCACAACTTTTCTTTATATTTTAATTGGCCATTTGCTACACCATTCAAATCACATGTAATCCACTTTCTTCTTTCTTCATTTAACCACCAAATGCACCAATCACGTTATATGCAAACAAACTTTAATCTTATTCTTTCTTTTACTTCACATGGTGGGGGTCCCACATGTTCCTAACTAACTTCTCTTTTTTTGCATGTAATAGTGAGTTTCACATGTACATATCATATTCCACCTAATCTAACTTTTCTTGGTTAATAAATTCCAATTTAACTTCAAATATTGAAAATTACATTTAAGTCCTCAAACTTTTCTCTATTTACCGTGTGTTGGTCCTTCCAACATTTCTTAAATTCCAATTTCCTTATAATTTCCTTCCTTTACATATGTACAAATATAATATAAGGTTTACACCCCATCAAGTTGTCACAATAATATTTAAATATATACTTACTTGCTCGTGTTGTATTTAATAAAGGCACGCGGACCTCACTAACGTCATTTTTCTTCAAAATTCTTTCCTACTTCGTCTCTCCCACTTGGATTAGTCATATAATCCTCCTCCATGACTAATCTCAACAATAATTAAAATATTAATATTTTAATATTATTTTATTATTAAAATATTATTTTATTTCAAAATTCTTCACTTGTCTCCTCAGGTCCCAAGTGTCTCACTTGGCCCCGGTTTACTTCCAAATCACCTTTTAACCTACTAATTCATCCTTGATAATAATAATATTATTTAATTATTATTTTATCATGTACAAAATATTTTCTTCTAAAATATTTCTTTCACCCGTTACCACTTTTTGGCACTTAGATTTTCGTCAATTGACCATTTATCTTATCAATTGACTCTTATTGACACCTACTCGAGAATACAGGGTGTTACATTACTCGCTTTAAATAATTTTATAATCTCATAATTGATTTTAAGTTGAATTTTTTTACATTTTTAGTTAAAACAGATTAAACATGAAAAGAAAACCATTCATTCATAAGAGTTGTCCATTTATAGTCATCAATGCCTTCAAAAGCTTTATTACTTGCGTTAAATAATTTTATAATCTCATAATTGCTTTAAAGTTGAATTCTTTTACTTTTTTGGTTAAAATATATTATAATTGAATGTCTGTTTCGAGAAACATGAAGCAGAAGCCATCCACTAGCAAGAAAAGTCTATTTTTAGTCACCGAAGCCTTCGAAAGCCTTATTACTCATTTTAAATAGTTTTATAATCTCATAATTCATTTCTGGTTATCATAAACTAATTTGAATGTCTACCTACGAAAACATGAAAACAAACCCATTCATTGGCAAGAAAAGTTCATTTATAGTTGCCCATGCCTTCGAAAGCCTTATTCTTTACTTTAAATGGTTTTATAATCTCATAATTGATTTTAAGTTGAATGTTTTTTTATTTTTGGTTAAAATAGATTATATTTGATTGTTTGCTTCCAAAAATTGAAACAAAAGCCACCCATTGGCAAAGAAAAATCCATTTATAATCACTCAAGCCTTCAAAAGCCTTCTTACTCGCTGTAAATAGTTTTATAATCTCATAATTGATTTTAAGTTGAATTTTTTAAATTTTCGGTTAAAACAGATAATATTTGAATGTTAGCCTCAGGAAATATGAACAAAAAGTCATTTATTGACAAGAAAAGTCCATTTAAAGTCACCCATGCCTTCGAAAGCATTATTATCCGCTTTAAATAGTTATATAATCTTATAATCGAATTTAAGTTGGATTCTTTTACATTTTTGTTTAAAACAGATAATATTTGAATGCTTGCCTCAAGATACGTGAAGAAAAAATAATTCATTGACAAGAAAAGTCTATTTACTGCCACCCATGCCTTCGAAATCCTTGTTACTTGCTTTAAATGGTTTTATAATCTCATAATTGATTTTAAGTTAAATTTTTTACATTTTTTATTAAAATATATTATAATTGAATGTATGTTCAAGAAACATGAAGTAAAACCCATCCATTGGCAGGAAAAGCCCATTTATAGTCACTCAAACCTTTGAAAACCTTATTAGTCGGTTTAAATAGTTTTATAATCTCATAATTAGCTTTAAATTGAATTTTTTTACATTTTGGGTTAAAACAGATTATATTTAACTGTCTACCCTAGGAAACATGAAGAGAAAGCCATTCATTAATGAGAAAAACCTATTTATAGTCAACCATCCCTTCGGAAGCCTTATTACTTGCTTTAAATGGTTTTATAATATCATAATTCATATTAAGTTGAATTTTTTTTTATATTTTGGTTAAAATCTATTATAATTCAATGTCTGCTATCAAAAGTTAAAACAAAAGCCACCCATTAGCAAGAAAAGTCCATTTATAGTCACTCAAGCTTTCGAAAGCATTATTACTCACTTTAAATAGTTTTGTAATCTCATAATTGATTTT
>NW_018397363.1:35627-35757 GCF_002168275.2 Theobroma umbraticum
ATTTTCTAGTTAAAACAGATTATAATTCAGTGTCTACCTTAGAAAATGTGAAAAAATGGCCATTCATTAGCAAGAAAAGCCCATTTATAGTTACTCATGCCTTCAAAAGCCTTATTACTTGCTTTAAATG
>NW_018397363.1:35767-38287 GCF_002168275.2 Theobroma umbraticum
CTCATAATTGATTTTAAATTGAACTTTTTTACATTTTTTGTTAGAATAGGTTATATTTGAATTTGCATTGGGAAACGTGAAGAAAAAATCATTCAATGGCAAAAAAAGTCCATTTATAGTCATCTATTCTTTTCAAAGTCTTATTACTTGCTTTAAATGGTATTATAATCTCATAATTGATTTTAAGTTGAATATTTTCATATTTTTTGTTAGAATATATCATAGTTGAATGTTTGCTTCAAGAAACATGAAGCAAAAGTCATCCACTAGCAAGAGAAGTCCATTTATAGTCACTCAAGCCTTCGAAACCCTTATTATGTGCTTTAAATGGTTTTATAATCTCATAATTGATTTTAAGTTAAGTTTTTTATATTTTTGGTTCAAACATATTCTCTTTGAATAATTGCCTCAAGAAACGTGAGGAAAAAACATTCATTGGCAAGAAAAGTCCACTTATAGTCACCTATGCCTTTGAAAGCCTTATTACTTGTGTTAAATGATTTTAAAATCTTATAATTGATTTTAAGTTGAATTTTTTTACATTTTTGGTGAAAACAGATTATATTTCAATGTCTGCCTTAGGAAACATGAAGAGAAAACTATTCATTAGCAAGAAAAGTCCATTTATAGTCATCCATGCCTTTGAAAGTCTTGTTACTTGCTTTAAATGGTTTTATAATCTCATAATTGATTTTAAGTTGAATTATTTTATATTTTTTGTTAAATATATTATAATTGAATGTTTGCTTTGAGAAACGCGAAGCAAATGCCATTTATTGACAAGAAAAGGTCATTTATAGTCACATAAGCCTTCGAAAGCCTTATTATTCACTTTAAATAGTTTTATAGCCTCATAATTGATTTTAAGTTGAATTTTTTTACATTTTTCATTAGAACAGGGTATATTTGAATGTTTGAGCTAGGAAACATGAACAAAAAGTCATTCAATAACAAGAAAAGTCCATTTATAGTCACCTATTATTTATTAGTTACTTTAAACAGTTTTATAATCTCATAATCAATTTTAAATCGAATTTTTTTTACTTTTTTGATAAAAAGATATTATAATTGAATATCTGCTTTAAAAAAAGTGAAGTAAAAGCCATCCACTGGCAAGAGAAGTCCATTTATATTCACTCAAGCTTTTGAAACCTTTATTTCTCGCTTTAAATAGTTTTATAATCTCATAATTGATTTTAAGTTGAATTTTTTTATATTTTTGGTTAAAAAAGATTCTATTTGAATGTCTGCCTTAGGAAACTCGAGGAAAAAATCATTCATTGGCAAGAAAAATCCATTTGCAGTCACCTATACCTTTGAAAGCCTTATTACTTGTTTTAAATGCTTTTATAATCTCATAATTGATTTTAAGTTGAATTTTTTTTTACTTTTTTGGTTAAAATATATTATAATTGAATGTCTGCTTTTTGAAAACATTAAGTAGAAGCCATCCACTGGCAAAAAAAGTCCATTTGTAGTCGCTCAGGCTTTTGAAAGCGTTATTACTTGCTTTAAATGGTTTTATAATCTCATAATAGATTTTGAACTGAATTTTTTATATTTTGAGTTAAATAAGAATATATTTAAATGTTTGCATTAGAAAATGTCAAGAAAAAGTCATTCATTGACAAGAAAAGCCCGTTGATAATCATCCATACCTTCGAAAGCTTGATTACTTGCTTTAAATGGTTTTATAATCTCCTAATTAAGTTGAAGTTGAATTTTTCTAATTTTTTTATTAAAATATATTAGAATTGAATTTCTACTTTCAAAAATGTGGCACAAATGTCATCCATTTCCAAGAAAATCTATTTATAGTCACTCAAAATTTTGAAAGCCTTATTACTCGCTTTAAATGGTTTTAGAATCTCATAATTGATTTTAAGTTAAAATTTTTACATTTTTTGTGAAGACAAATTACAATAAATTGTCTACCTCAGAAAACATAAAGAAAATGCCATTTGTTGAAAAGAAAAGTCCATTTATAGTCACCCATGCCTTCCGAAACCTTATTACTCATTTTAAATGGTTTTATAATCTCATAACTGATTTTAAGTTGAATTTTTTTATTTTTAGTAAAATATATTATAATTGAATGTCTACTTTAGGAAACATGAAGCAAAAGCCATCCATTGGAGAGAAAGTCTATTTATATTCACTCATGCCTTCAAAAGCATTATTACTCGCTTTAAATAGTTTTATAACCTCATAATTGATTTTAAGTTGAATTTTTTTACATTTTTGGTTAAAATGAATTATAATTAAATGTCAACCTTAGGAAACTTGAAGAAAAAACTATTCATTGGGAAGAAAATTCCATTTATAGTTGCTTATGCTTTCGAAAGCCTTATTATTCACTTTAAATGGTTTTATAATCTCATAATTAATTTCAAGTAAAATTGTTTTACATATTTGGTTAAAATATATTATTATTGAATGTTTGCTTCAAGAAACATGAGGCAAAGCCATCCATTGACAAGAAAAGTCCATTTATAGTCCCTCAAGCCTTCGAAAGCCTTA
>NW_018397363.1:38354-39454 GCF_002168275.2 Theobroma umbraticum
TTTTTTTCAATTGTGGTTAAAGGATATTATATTTGAATGTTTGCCTTGAAAAACATAAAGCAAAAGCTATCCATTGGCAAGAAAAGTTCATTCATAGTCACTCATGCCTTTGAAAGCCTTATTACTCGCATCAAATAGTTTTATACTCTAATAATTGATTTTAAGTTAAATTTTTTATATTATTTTTAAAAACATATTATAATTAAATGTCCGTCTTGAGAAAAAAAAGAAAAAAACCATTCATTAGCAAGAAAAGTACATTTAGAGTCACTCATACCTTCGAAAGCGTTATTACTCGGTTTAAATGGTTATATAATCTCATAATTGATTTTTCAGTTGAATTGTGTTACATTTTTCATTACATCAAATAATATTTAAATGTTTACCTTGAGAAACATGAAGCAAAAGCCATCTATTAGCAAGAAAAGTCTACTTATAGTCACTCAAGCTTTTAAAAGCCTTATTACTCACTTTAAATGGTTTTAAAATCTCATACTTGATTTTAAGTTGAATTTTTTTACATTTTTTATTAAAACATATCATATTGAATGTTTACCTTGAGAAACATGATAAAAAAATCATTCATTGGTGAGAAAAGTCCATTTATAGCCAACTATACCTTCAAAAGCCTTATTACTCGCTTTAAATAGTTTTATAATGTCATAATTGATTTCAAGTTGAATTTTTTTATATTTTTTTGTTAAAATATATTATAATTGAATGTCCATTATGAAAAACATGAAACACAAGTCATCGAATGGCAAGAAAAATCTATTTATATTCACTCATGCCTTTGAAACCCTTATTACTTTCTTTAAACGATTTTATAATCTCATAATTGATTTTAAGTTGAATTTTTTTACATGTTGGGTCAAAACATATTATATTTAAATATCTACCCTAAGAAACGTGAAGAAAAAGTCATTCATTGATAAAAAAAGTTCATTTATAGTCAACTATACCTTCGAAAGCCTTATTACTTTATTTTAATGGTTTTACAATGTCATAATTGATTTTAAGTTGAATTTTTTTATATTTTTGTTAAAATATATTATAATTGAATGTTTGCTTTGGAAAACGTGAAGCAAAAGCCATTCATT
>NW_018397364.1:0-348 GCF_002168275.2 Theobroma umbraticum
GGGAAAAACCCCATCCATGAAGTTGTGAAACATTAAACAATAATCATGGCAACTTTTTTTACCAGCTCAAATAACTCAAGGAGCATATATGTCTATGTTTCAAAAGTTTTAGGTGATATGAAATAATTAGCCAAATCAAATACATAGCTTATAAATTATTTAGGTGATATGAAAAATAGTTTATGAATTATTTAAGTGATATAAATTATTCCTCATAATGCCAATCAAGATTACTGTTGATAATTTTTTACATATATATATAAATGAAGTTTACAAATCGGTTTTTATTTTTTTGGAATTTACAATCTTTCATGTTTCTTTGTCATTACCAAGAATTGAGTCAGATAC
>NW_018397364.1:358-706 GCF_002168275.2 Theobroma umbraticum
TAAAGTTAACATATAGGAACAAGGAAGCTTAATCTTCAAGAAGCCTTCACCAACATAAAAAAGTTTTCAATATACATATGAACATCTGATACCTATTGTTACAATACTGCATTAACCTTTTATATTACATCGTAGTAATTCTTATACAAACATAGGCTGATAAGCAAAACCTATAGCTGATATTACATTAAATAGTTTACTCAGTGTCACTATTCGAATCTAATAAGCTATACTCCCTACGTCCATCAAACTTGACTAGAACAATTCTCTTCACGCCATTGAATACCTTCCTTTTCCAGAAGATTAATGATTAAATGTGTCAGTTTTGACTTCCCTATACCATGCGTC
>NW_018397364.1:880-1018 GCF_002168275.2 Theobroma umbraticum
GAAGGTGCAATTTCAAATGTCTAATCACTTGTTTGACATCTTACCTATGCAAAATCGATGACCTTTGGGGCACCAAATAGTGACTGTGTCGATTGCAAAAGGCTAAGTAGAACTCCCTGACAGTGAAGGAAGGCAACA
>NW_018397364.1:1028-1148 GCF_002168275.2 Theobroma umbraticum
CACAGGTGTTTCCTTGCCTTTGGGTGTACATGTAAAAAGAATGGCACGTCTTCTTAATTCATCAATGTTTTAGTTTGCTTTTTGTAATGTTTTTTTTTTGTTAATGCATTCTGGTTTGTT
>NW_018397364.1:1343-1719 GCF_002168275.2 Theobroma umbraticum
CAATAGATAGCATCTATGTAATTTTTCAATAAAACACTGACAAAAGCTATTTTGATGGTACTCGATCGATGTTTGTTTGGCATGCAATAAAAACAATTGGTGTGAAGACTACCAATGGACTATATATATCAATATAGAAAGTACTGATAGGAGTGTTGATAGAAAATCTTAACAAAATTTTCATAGAAAATGGTTATTTTGAACGTCAGCAGTGTACCAACAGAATTTTCCAAAAATGGTGACAAAATTTCTGTTCGTCAAGAAAGTAAATTCACATGTCAATCACAATTGCCAATGGAATTCTCCATTGTTACCTCCGTCCGTAAATGGAAAATAAAGTGTCAAGGGATAAAAACATTGCAACGGAAATTCCAAT
>NW_018397364.1:1879-2021 GCF_002168275.2 Theobroma umbraticum
AATGGAAACATTTTTTTCTATTTCCTTTGGTAAATGGAAAAAAAAAGCTTCCAACGTCAACATAATAGTGATGAAATTAACAACAAAATGTTTAAAATGGTGACGAATTTTTTGTCGAACGTGAAAGGTAAACTCAAACGTC
>NW_018397364.1:2031-2096 GCF_002168275.2 Theobroma umbraticum
GCCAATGGAATTCGATAACTGTACCATATAAAGCTATTTTGACATATTTTGGGGGCTTAAGTAGC
>NW_018397364.1:2106-2199 GCF_002168275.2 Theobroma umbraticum
AGATTTTAGGTTCAGATTTTAGCGTTTTAGGTGTGTTTCTAGTTTAAGTTTGATTACTTGTTAAGTGATTAATTTAAGTGATTTTAGTTAAAT
>NW_018397364.1:2226-2561 GCF_002168275.2 Theobroma umbraticum
TGGCTTTTGTAGGAAATTGATGAAAAAGTCTCATTTGATGAAAATCAGTGCAAGAATGCCTATGACTTTATTCATATATGTTTCGGTATTTTGACCATATCCCTTTGTAAACAAGTCAAAATAAGGTGATTCTTGGACCACTAGAATTCTAAAAAGAAGGACTACAATGTTTATTTTTATCAATTCACCCAGTTCTGATTGCATCATGGTCAAAATGTTTGTCAAATTCGGGGCTCTGCAGCAGTACGTAAGGACAAAATATGATGCGGTATTTGGAGCATGTCTTTCAATCTAGAAGTCCAGTTGATGTGATTCTTGATCCATTGGAAATTAAG
>NW_018397364.1:2571-2680 GCF_002168275.2 Theobroma umbraticum
AAAACTTCTACGTTAACCACTTTGCCCAGTTCGGAACATGTCAGGGTGAAAATCTTGTTTGAAGTTGATAGACTGCCACAGCACTGGGAGAACAAGGCTGCAGCATTGA
>NW_018397364.1:2699-2813 GCF_002168275.2 Theobroma umbraticum
AAATTTCCAGAGAGCTCAGTGCTGCAGCGCTGGAGAAGTAGCACTACAGCGCTGGGCGACTTTCCAAAAATAAAAAAAGTTGACGGGATTTTGAAAATTAGGTTATTTGGAGCC
>NW_018397364.1:2961-3123 GCF_002168275.2 Theobroma umbraticum
TTGGAAGCCAAGAACAAAGCAAGAAAATAAGAAAATTGGAGGGAGAATCAAGATGAGAAAGCTCTAACTATTAGTTTTCTCTCTTACTTTTGTATTTTTCTTATTTTTTTTGACTTGGATTCATGGCTTAATTTCTTTGGATATTGTCTTTATTAGATATTA
>NW_018397364.1:3226-3326 GCF_002168275.2 Theobroma umbraticum
TCTTAATGCTTTTAATTGCTTGGCCACCAGTAAATTGATTTAGGAACCTCAACAAACTTAGGAAAGGGAGCTTGTGTAGACTAAAATTGGGATAGCATAT
>NW_018397364.1:3336-3422 GCF_002168275.2 Theobroma umbraticum
TATTTTTATAAGATGAGTCAGGAGACCCTTATAAGTAATTTAGGACTCTAGGTGACCAATTCAAACTATTGAAATAAGTTAAGGAA
>NW_018397364.1:3432-3540 GCF_002168275.2 Theobroma umbraticum
TTTAGGTCAATTCCCTGTGGGATCGATACTCTACTTGCTAATATACTGCCCATTTGATACGTATACTTGCGTAATAGAATTTTAACTAGCAAGTTTTTGGCGTCCTTG
>NW_018397364.1:4033-4286 GCF_002168275.2 Theobroma umbraticum
GATACCTTCAAGCAAAATGGAGTAACTGATGATGCTATTAGATTGAGACTATTTCCCTTTTCTGCGAGAGATAAAGCAAAAAGTTGGGTTAATTCACTACCTAATTGGTCTATGACTACATGGGAGGACTTGGCACAAAAGTTTCTAGCAAAACTTTTTCCACCTACCAAGACTGCAAAAATGAGGAACGATATCACCACATTCACACAATTTGATGGTGAGTCCTTGTATGAAGCCTGGGAGAGGTTTAAAG
>NW_018397364.1:4386-4513 GCF_002168275.2 Theobroma umbraticum
CATTCCACCGGCACTTACATGAGTCTATTCTTCACTTGATTTTCCAATCAATTTGCTTTTAGTTTTGTCGTTAGGATTAGTAAAGATTTTCTTGACAATGCCATATGTTTTTTGGTCAGTTCATGAG
>NW_018397364.1:4638-4816 GCF_002168275.2 Theobroma umbraticum
TAATAAATATGTTTTTTTTATTTCTTTTTTTCTTCTTCCAATTTTTCTCTCTTTGCTTCTAATTATAATCTCACTCAAGTTTCCTTTTTTACTTCATGTTTTATTCCGATTGCTGTGGATTTTGGAGTTCCATTTGATTTAATTTTTCTCTCTCTTTTTCAATCACCTTTCTTGTACA
>NW_018397364.1:5210-5327 GCF_002168275.2 Theobroma umbraticum
AACCAAAATTCAATCCTACATTATGACATAATCCTTCATGTTTGGGGGTACATATGTCGGTACCATGGTCTCATTGCCAAGTTCAATCAATCCAAAATACAAAAAGTCTCTTTGATT
>NW_018397364.1:5522-5634 GCF_002168275.2 Theobroma umbraticum
TGTGTGAATGAGGTGATATCGTTCCTCATCTTTGTAGTCTTGGCAGGTGGAAAACATATTGCTAGAAACTTTTGTGCCAAGTCCTCCCATGTAGTGATAGACCCATTAGGCA
>NW_018397364.1:5888-6082 GCF_002168275.2 Theobroma umbraticum
TGAATCATCTGAATGTAAGCTGGTTTAATTTCAAAATTATTCGCATTGATGGAAAGTCTCCTAATGTTTTGGTGTAAAGCTTGCAAAAGAGGAACAACATCATCCCGTAGTGTTCTATTTGCTTCGAGAATAAAATTAATTGCATTATTGCCATTATTATTGTTATCCTCAGCCATTGTCTGATTGAAAGATGC
>NW_018397364.1:6092-6215 GCF_002168275.2 Theobroma umbraticum
TTCTCCCTTCAACGTCTTCTGAAAGTTCTTTCTATGTCAGGATCAAAAGGAACGACAATTAAGTTGTTTCTTCTGTGCATGCAATGGCCAAAGAGATCTGCGAACAAACAAAATCTAATATTA
>NW_018397364.1:6225-6354 GCF_002168275.2 Theobroma umbraticum
AATAAAATTTGAAGTAAGACTAAATTTCTTGGTATTAGTATTAATATAAATTCTAGAAATAATTCCCCGGCAACGGCGCTAAAAACTTCTCAATTAAAATTTTACTATGCAAGTATACGTATCAAATAT
>NW_018397364.1:6454-6628 GCF_002168275.2 Theobroma umbraticum
ACGGGCACATTCATGGTTAATGGGTTGAGCCTTAGACCATATTTTGAGGATGAAAAACTGCAAAAGGGGGTGCTATAGTAAGCTAGTGACTATAAACGAGCGCTTCTTAGGAGGCAACTGAAGATATTTTTTTCTAAGTTTAGTTGTTATTTTAGTTAGTTCTTGTTTTTCTAT
>NW_018397364.1:7031-7158 GCF_002168275.2 Theobroma umbraticum
TTGAGTATTATGTAAATTCTCATGCTAAGCTTTACTATTAGGTTGAAATTCTACATTTTGAGTACTATGTCTTTTAGATTTATTGTATATATTTAGAAAAGGTTCATGTCAATGCAAATTTTTGAAT
>NW_018397364.1:7212-7454 GCF_002168275.2 Theobroma umbraticum
AGGAGATGATTTAGGCCATTTTTGGATCAATTGAGCCTTTTATAGCCTTCCTTTGCATAAATTGTCCTTAGTTTCCCCCTATGAGCCTGATGACATCTTTTCTTTGCTTGAACACTTAATTTTTAGCCTAGATCCTTATATTAATATTTTCAATAATTTTTGCATCCCTTATTCCTCAGTGCATAAGTCAATTTAGGCTGTGTTATGAGCACATAGTGAAAGTGGTGGTCAAGAGGAAAAAA
>NW_018397364.1:7603-7734 GCF_002168275.2 Theobroma umbraticum
AAAAAGAAAAAAGGAAAGAAAGAACGAAGTGTTGAACAAAAGAAAAAGGTTGATAGAAAAGAGGTATAGTAGGTGATGAAAAATAAAGCTCTGAATAGGTTCTAGATTGACTATGTGCTTAGGGTGATTTG
>NW_018397364.1:7834-8114 GCF_002168275.2 Theobroma umbraticum
TGGATCATTGCAAAAGTCTAGACGCAACTAATCGATGACCTTTGGGGCACCAAAGACTGACTGTGCCAATTGCAAAAGGCGAAGTAGAACTTCCTGACAGTGAAGGAAGGCAACAGCTCAACACTCACAGGTGGTTCCTTGCCTTTGGTTGCACATGTAAAAAGAATGGTACATCTTCTTAATTCATCAAATTTTTAGTTTTATTTTTGTAATGTTTTTTTTTGTCAATGCATTCTGGTTTGTTGTCTCATTATTGTTGTGATCATTATATTGCATGTTG
>NW_018397364.1:8568-8726 GCF_002168275.2 Theobroma umbraticum
AACATTTGTTTCTATTTCCTTTGGTAAATGGAAAAAAAAAGCTTCCAAGGTCAAAAGAAGAGTGATGAAATTACCAACAAAATTTTTAAAATGCCGATGAAATATTTGTCGATCGTGAAAGGTAAACTCAAATGTCAATCACACTTGCCAATGGAATT
>NW_018397364.1:9299-9444 GCF_002168275.2 Theobroma umbraticum
AATCCAGAAGTCCAGTTGATGTGATTCTTGATCCATTGGAAATTTAAGAGACAGAGATAAAACTCCTATGTTTACCACTTTGTCCAGTTCCGAACATGTCAGGGTGAAACTCACGTTTGAAGTTGATAGACTGCCACAGCGCTGG
>NW_018397364.1:9544-9696 GCF_002168275.2 Theobroma umbraticum
TTATTCGTATATGTTTCGGTATTGTGACCATATCTTAATCTAAACAGCTCAAAATGAGGTGATTTTGGACCACTAGAATCCTAAAAAGAAGGACTGCAATGTCTATTTTTATCAATTCACCCAGTTCTGATTGGATCATGGTCAAACTCTTT
>NW_018397364.1:10155-10757 GCF_002168275.2 Theobroma umbraticum
AAATTAGATTATTTGGAGTCTAATTAAGGGACCTTTTTTAGATATTTTGAGGAGGAAACAAACAACTATTCTGAAGATTGGAAGCCAAGAACAAAGTAAGAAAATAAGAGAATTGGAGGGAGAATCAAGATCACAAAGCTCTAACTATTAGTTTTCTCTCTTACTTTTATGTTTTTCTTATTTTCTTTGACTTGGATTCATGGCTAAATTTCTTTGGATATTGCCTTTATTAGATATTATGAGCTAATTTATTTTTCTAGGATTGCAATTGAAGTCACATGTAATTTAAATTTTTAATCACTTTCTTGCTTATTTTCAATGGGATTTGAATTGTTTATTCCAATTTGCTCTTAATGCTTTTAATGTAACTAGATTAAAGCCTGAACTTAATGACTCTGTTTTAATTTCAATTCACATAGAGACATAGTGTTTTGGTTAAAATAGATATTTTTATCAGATGAGTCGGGAGACCTTTATAAATAATTTAGGACTCTTGGTTAGCACTTCAAACCATTGAAAAAAGTTAAGGAAGAGAGGTAAGATTTAGATGAAGTTCGAGTGATATTGTAGTCCTAGGCTGGTTTGATTTGATATTTATTTGA
>NW_018397364.1:10857-10953 GCF_002168275.2 Theobroma umbraticum
AATTCACCCAGTTCTTATTGGATCATGGTCAAACTCTTTCTCAAAGTCGGAGCACTGCAGAAGTATGCTAGGACTGAATATGATGCGGTATTTGGA
>NW_018397364.1:10963-11046 GCF_002168275.2 Theobroma umbraticum
CAATCCAGAAGTCCAGTTGATGTGATTTATGATCCATTGGAAATTTAAGAGACAGGGATAAAACTTCTATGTTTATCACTTTG
>NW_018397364.1:11250-11626 GCF_002168275.2 Theobroma umbraticum
AAATAAAAAAAGTTGACGAGATTTTAGAAATTAGGTTATTTGGAGTCTAATTAAAGAACCTTTTTTAGATATTTTGAGGAAGAGGAAGCAAGCAACTATTATGGAGATTGGAAGCCAAGAACAAAGTAAAAAAATAGGAGAATTGGATTATCCTATTACTTTAACCTTTTTCCTATTACTTTTCCATTTCTGAAAAATAAGTAAGAATTATATTACCAATTTGATTAATTATATTTTATTTTTTTATAGCTTTATCTTTTTTCTTTTTTTTTTGTAAATTTTCCTACTGCTATCTTTTTTATAGCTTTATCTTTTTTCTTTCTTTTATTTTTTATACTAAAATTATATTGCTAATTTGATTAATTATATTTACATA
>NW_018397364.1:11907-12048 GCF_002168275.2 Theobroma umbraticum
TTGTTTGTGATTTTGCAGCTATGGTTTAATAGCTTTTGCAGCTTAGCTTACGTCTTGAGGCTGTCAATGGTTGCATTGTTGGTGTCAAATGTTGCATTGTGGGCTTGCTTAGTGCTAGGATGTGCTGCTGTATTGGATTGA
>NW_018397364.1:12214-12352 GCF_002168275.2 Theobroma umbraticum
GAAATGAATAAAAATCAGTTCAAAATGCATGGATATTTAATAGCATGCAAAGCAAATTTCCGAAGCATAAATTACGTATTTAAAAATCATAGCACTAATTTTTCAATCCATCTAACATCACCTCAAGTTCTTTCAACT
>NW_018397364.1:12692-13690 GCF_002168275.2 Theobroma umbraticum
ATTAGTAATAAGTAATATTTAGTGGATAAGATAACATTTCAATAAGAATGAAACATCTCAGGTAGGTGAGAACAGTTTTTCCTTTTCTCTAACTATTAGTTTTCTCTAACTATTTTCAATAAGAAAATAGGAGAATCAAGATCACAAAGCTCTAACTATTAGTTTTCTCTCTTACTTTTATGTTTTTCTTATTTTCTTTGACTTTGATTCATGGCTAAATTTTTTTGGATATTGCCTTTATTAGATATTATGAGCTAATTTATTTTTTTAGGATTGCAATTAATGTCACATGTAATCTAAATTTTTAATCACTTTCTTACTTATTTTCAATGGGATTTGAATTGTTTATTCCAATTTGCTCTTAATGCTTTTAATTTTTTAGCCACCAGTTAAATTGATTTAGGAACCTAACAAAACTTAGGAAAGGGAGTTTAGTGTAGACTAAAATTGGGATAACATATTACTTGATTTGCGTATAGGATAGGGATATACCTATAGACCATATGTAGCCAGATTAGAATCTGAACTTAATGAGTCTATTTTAATTTCAATTCATATAGGGACATAGCATTTTGGTTAAAATAGAAATTTTTATCAGATGAGTCGAGAGACCCTTATAAATAATTTAAGACTCTTGGCTAGCAATTCAAACCATTGAAATAACTTAAGGAAGAGAGGTAAGATTTAGATGAACTGCGAGGGATATTATAGTCCTAGGCTGGTTTTATTTGATATTTATTTGAATATTTATTATTTTTATTTTTCTTAGTTTAATTTTTCTATAACTTAGTTTGATTTGATATTATTTTGATATTGTTAGGATAAGATTAATTTGCAATAATTTTTGTCCTTAGTAAACTTTTAGATCAATTCCCTATGGGATCGATACTTTACTTGTTAATATACTGTCTATTCGATGCGTATACTTGCGTAGAAAAATTTTAACTGACAAGTTTTTAGCGCCGTTGCCGGAGAATTATTTCTAGAATTTATATTAA
>NW_018397364.1:13790-13906 GCF_002168275.2 Theobroma umbraticum
CTTTTGTAGTAAATTGATGGAAAAAGCTCATTTGATGAAAATCAGTGCAAGTATACCGATGACTTTATTCATATATGTTTCGATATTTTGACCATATCTTAATCTAAACAACTCAA
>NW_018397364.1:13916-14129 GCF_002168275.2 Theobroma umbraticum
TTCTTAGACCACTAGAATCCTAAAAAGAAGGATGTTTATTTTTATCAATTCACCCAGTTCTGATTGGATCATGGTCAAACTCTATCTCAAAGTTGGAGCACTACAGAAGTATGCAAGGACTGAATATGATGCGGTATTTGCAGCATATCTTTCAATTCTGAAGTCCAGTTGATGTGATTCTTGATCCATTGGAAATTTAAGAGACAGGGATAA
>NW_018397364.1:14407-14556 GCF_002168275.2 Theobroma umbraticum
TTTGGAGTCTAATTAAGGGACCTTTTTTAGATATTTTGAGGAGGAGGAAACAAGCAGCTATTCTGGAGATTGGAAGCCAAGAACAAAGTAAAAATATAAGAGAATTGGAGGGAGAATCAAGATCACAAAGCTCTAACTATTAGTTTTCT
>NW_018397364.1:14741-14888 GCF_002168275.2 Theobroma umbraticum
TGGCCACCAGTTAAATTGATTTAGGAACCTAACAAAACTTAGGAAAGGGAGTTTTGTGTAGACTAAAATTGGGATAGCATATGATCACATTACTTGATTTGCGTATAGGATAGGGATATACCTATAGGCCATATGTAGCAAGATTAG
>NW_018397364.1:14943-15138 GCF_002168275.2 Theobroma umbraticum
ATTCACATAGGGACATAGTGTTTTGGTTAAAATAGATATTTTTATCAGATGAGTTGGGATACCCTTATAAATAATTTAGGACTCTTGGTTAGCAATTCAAACTATCGAAATAAGTTAAGGAAGAGAGGTAAGGTTTAGATGAAGTGCGAGGGATATTATAGTCCTAGGCTGGTTTGATTTGATATTTATTTGAAT
>NW_018397364.1:15314-15483 GCF_002168275.2 Theobroma umbraticum
ATATTCGATAGGTATACTTGCATAGTAAAATTATAACTGACAAGTTTTTAGCGCCGTTGCTGGAGAATTATTTTTAGAATTTATATTAATACTAATACCAAGCAATTTAGTCTTCCTTCAAATTTTATTTTTCTTGTTTTAATATTAGATTTTGTTTGTTCGCAGATCT
>NW_018397364.1:15677-15886 GCF_002168275.2 Theobroma umbraticum
TAACAATAATAATGGCAATAATGCCATTAATTTGGTTCCCAAAGCAAATAGAGCCCTACGAGATGATAACAATAATAATGGCAATAATGCCATTAATTTGGTTCTCAAAGCAAATAGAGCCCTACGAGATGATGCTATTCCTCTTTTGCAAGCTCTACACCAAAGCATTAGGAGACCTTCCATCAATGCGAATAATTTTGAAATGAAAC
>NW_018397364.1:16046-16184 GCF_002168275.2 Theobroma umbraticum
TTTCCCTTTTCTCTGAGAGATAAAGCAAAAAGTTGGCTTAATTCACTGCCTAATAGGTTTATCACTACATGGGAAGACTGGGCGCAAAAGTTTCTAGCAAAATTTTTTCCACCTGCCAAGACTGTAAAGATGAGGAAC
>NW_018397364.1:16348-16473 GCF_002168275.2 Theobroma umbraticum
GGATTCCTGATTGGTTGCAAGTTCAGACATTCTACAATGGGTTGATTGGGTCAGCAAAACCCATAATTGATGCTACTGCTGCTGGGGCAATTCAAATATGGCAAATATTTGAATTATCTTTTAAT
>NW_018397364.1:16483-16621 GCF_002168275.2 Theobroma umbraticum
TTTTGCATTTTGGATTGATTGAACTTGGCAATGAGACCATGCTACCTACCCTTAACATGAAGGATTAAGTCATAACGTAGATTAAATTTTGGTTGAAAATACTTTGGGCTTGCCATTTGCTATAGCAGAGATGAATGG
>NW_018397364.1:16721-16855 GCF_002168275.2 Theobroma umbraticum
TGATCTTTATATTTAGATTTTTAAAGAGATTTTTATAAATACTAATTTATTCCCTCTTGATACATTGTGTATTGAGACTTCTGCAATAACACAACATGGCCCACCTATTCCTTATTTGCATTCTTAGCAACCAC
>NW_018397364.1:16865-16954 GCF_002168275.2 Theobroma umbraticum
TCCTCTTTAGACTTTCGATTCAAATCCCCATCATAGTTAAATTTAAGCCATCCTTCTCTAAGTCATATCGAAGCATCTACTGTAGGAAA
>NW_018397364.1:17292-17461 GCF_002168275.2 Theobroma umbraticum
TGTAAGCAACATGGCTACCACCTCTAGCTCTTGCAAGTTTGTTTTCTAACCAAACTCAAGATTTATGCTGCTTAAAACAAATTTGGGATTCACCACCTGATTTTTATCTGGAATCAAAAATGGATTATATGCATCAAGGCCACAAGTATCGTCATACCAACAAAAAAGA
>NW_018397364.1:17570-17721 GCF_002168275.2 Theobroma umbraticum
TTAAACTACCAAGTTAATGTCGATAATTGAAGAAATTCAAACTATCAAATTGCAGGGAAAGCAAAGAAGACTTATTGCTAAGGTCACTTCTCACAATCAGCTCAATCAATGGCAAATTGATAAAGCATTAGTATGCTCGAAAATCAATTGC
>NW_018397364.1:17897-18048 GCF_002168275.2 Theobroma umbraticum
AAAAAAAAATAGCCTGCTAAGTCAAAAGTACTTAACAAGATAACTTAGGTAAAAATTAAGGCTCAAATAAAAACTCGTTAAGTTGAAAATCCTTAAAAGGACAACTTAGACAAAAGTTAGGGTATGAAAAAAGGGTGAACTACGTTATGAC
>NW_018397364.1:18058-18218 GCF_002168275.2 Theobroma umbraticum
ATATTAGAAGGTACGTAGGCAACGTGGTCTCATCGCCAGGTTTAGTCAACCCAAGAATTAAAAAGTCTCTTCGATTAAAGATAATTCAAATACTTGTGCTGTTGAAATTGGAAAATTGTTGTCGATAATTGAAGAAGTTCAAACTATCAAATTGCAAGGG
>NW_018397364.1:18228-18386 GCF_002168275.2 Theobroma umbraticum
GACTTCTTCTTTCAGTCCACTCCTCTAAATTGGCCTAATCATTGGCAAACTCTTAACCGTTATAGTTATTGAATATCAGCTGCTCTTTAGTAAGAGCCTACATGTTGAGTTTTGCTAAATAATGTATTTGACAAGCACACATAAAAGATTGTACATTT
>NW_018397364.1:18396-18582 GCF_002168275.2 Theobroma umbraticum
TATATATTTGTAAACTATATATACATAAGATTTTTAGCAATAATCTTGATTAGCCTTATGAGGACTAATTCATATCTCATAAAAAATTCATATCACCTAACCTTATGGATGGCGTAGTATATAAATTCGATTGGATGTGGAGAAAGATGAAACTTGCAATGAATTAGATGTTTCTGTTGGTAAATC
>NW_018397364.1:18682-18834 GCF_002168275.2 Theobroma umbraticum
AGTTAAATGTTTTCATGTTTAAGTTATTGCATGTTGTTTAATGTTTTGCTCGAGAGCTAGCAAAATCTTAAATTTTGAGATGTGATAACTTTATTATCTAGAGTTATTTTGACATATTTTGGGGGCTTAAGTAACTAGATTTTTGAGATTTT
>NW_018397364.1:18940-19092 GCF_002168275.2 Theobroma umbraticum
TTTTGTAGGAAATTGATGAAAAAGGCTCATTTGATGAAAATCAGCGCAAGTATGCCGAAGACTTTATTCGTATATGTTTTGGTATTTTAACCATATCCTAATCTAAACAACTCAAAATGAGGTGATTCTTAGACCACTAGAATCCTAAAAAG
>NW_018397364.1:19280-19390 GCF_002168275.2 Theobroma umbraticum
TGCAGCGCTGGAGAAGTAGCGCCGCAGCGCTGGGCGACTTTCCAAAAATAAAATAAGTTCACGAGATTTTGGAAATTAGGTTATTTGGAGTCTAATTAAGGGACCTTTTT
>NW_018397364.1:19642-19820 GCF_002168275.2 Theobroma umbraticum
CTAAATTTTTAATCACTTTCTTGCTTATTTTCAATAGGATTTGAATTGTTTATTAAAATTTACTCTTAATGTTTTTAATTGCTTGCCCACCAGTTAAATTGATTTAGGAACCTAACAAAACTTAGAAAAGGGAGCTTAGTGTAGACTAAAATTGGGATAGCATATGATCATATTACTT
>NW_018397364.1:20279-20436 GCF_002168275.2 Theobroma umbraticum
TTAGTACTTAGTAAACTTTTAGATCAATTTCCTGTGGGATCGATACTTTACTTGTTAATATACTGTATATTCGATATCGATACTTTACTTGTTAATATATTGTATATTCGATACGTATACTTGTATAGTAAAATTTTAACTGACAAGTTTTTAGCAC
>NW_018397364.1:20446-21887 GCF_002168275.2 Theobroma umbraticum
GAATTATTTCTAGAATTTATATTAATACTAATACCCAGCAATTTAGTCTTACTTCAAATTTTATTTTTCTTGTTTTAATATTAGATTTTGTTTGTTCGCAGATCTCTTTGGTCATTGTATGCAAAGAAGAAACAACTTGATTCTCGTTCCTTTTGATCTTGACATAGAAAGAACTTTCAGAAGATGTCGAAGAGAGAATTTACAAGTCGCAGCTTTAAATCAGACAATGGCTGAGGATAACAATAATAATGGCAATAATGCCATTAATTTGGTTCCCGAAGCAAATAGAGCACTACAAGATGATGCTGTTCCTCTTTTGCAAGCTCTACACCAAAGCATTAGGAGACCTTCCATCAATGCAAATAATTTTGAAATGAAACCAGCTTACATTCATGTACAATGGAGTAACTAATAATGATATTAGATTGAGACTGTTTCCCTTTTCTCTGAGAGATAAGTCATAATGTAGGATTGAATTTTGGTTGAAAATACTTTGGGCTTGCTATTTGCTATAGCAGAGATGAATGGCTTGGACATCATGAGTTTATTTTGATGTTGATATGCTCCAAAAGTATGAGAGGTAGAGTAAATAATGGAAAGTAAAAAGGGAGAAAGAGTCAAAGCACAAGACACTAGAGCACATTAGAGGGGAGAACCAGGGCAACTCCCGTGCGAACTCCCCTCAAAATATCAAAAGATTGAATATTTTTATTAAGTTGGGTTGACCTGCCATGCAAGCACACCTGTCATGGCAAAGGTCGGGGATGACAAAGATAGATCAAGACTTAGCCCTCTTCCATGCATAAATTACTATTAATATATTAGGGAAATAATCTATTTATAGTGTTGTGGAATGGGGTGTTTCAAGATTACATTAGTTCTAGGAAAAAGAGGGCATAGCAGCTATCGGTTGCTTTGGTCCATTTAATTCTTTGTTCTCATTATATTTATTTTTAAAGTATTAATGAAATATTTAAACCTTTAAAGCTCTTTCATGAATTTGATATTAACACATTTATAAATTCATTGCTTGCATAACTAATCATAATAATATTTAAAAATTATTAATTATAAAAGCATCTGTTAAATTAATGATTTTAAATTCCAAAAATTCATCAAAAGAAACATCCAATTTCTTACAAGTTTCATCTTTATCCACAACCTATCGAATTTATATACTACTAAAAGAAAAAATAATTCATAATGATTCCCAATGCTAATGATTTACCAACAGAAACATCTAATTCTTTGCAAGTTTCATCTTTCTCCACATCCTATCAAATTTTTATACTACGCCATCCATAAGGCTAGGTGATATGAATTATTTAGGAGATGTGAATTAGTCCTCATAAGGCTAATCAAGATTATTGCTAATAATCAAGATTAGAGGAGTGGACTGAAGGAAGAAGTCTTCTTTAACTCCCTTGCAATTTGATAGTTT
>NW_018397364.1:22024-22245 GCF_002168275.2 Theobroma umbraticum
ATGGCGATGAGACCACGTTGCCTACGTACCTTCTAATATGAAGGATCAAGTCATGACGTAGTTCACCCTTTTTTCATACCCTAACTTTTTTCTAAGTTGTCCTTTTAAGAATTTTCAACTTAACGAGTTTTTATTTGAGCCTTAACTTTTACCTAAGTTATCTTGTCAAGTACTTTTGACTTAGCAGGCTATTTTTTTTTTGTTAAGGGCAGTTTAAGCTC
>NW_018397364.1:22345-22463 GCF_002168275.2 Theobroma umbraticum
TTAATGTCGATAATTGAAGAAATTCAAACTATCAAATTGCAAGGAAAGCAAAGACTTATTGCTGGGGTCACTTCTCACAATCAGCTCAATCAATGGCAAATTGATAAAGCATTACTAT
>NW_018397364.1:22601-22806 GCF_002168275.2 Theobroma umbraticum
TAAAAGTTAAGGCTCAAATAAAAAACCGCTAAGTTGAAAATCCTAAAAAGGACAACCTGGAAAAAAGTTAGGGTCTGAAAAAAGGGTGAACTACATTATGACTTGATCCTTCATATTAGAAGGTACATAGGCAACGTGGCCTCATCGCCAAGTTTAGTCAACCCAAAAAATAAAAAGTCTCTTCGATTAAAGATAATTCAAATAC
>NW_018397364.1:23271-23388 GCF_002168275.2 Theobroma umbraticum
TAGTATATAAATTCGATAGGATGTGGAGAAAGATGAAACTTGCAATGAATTAGACGTTTCTGTTGGCAAATCATTAGCATTCGGAATCACTAACTTAATAGATTCTTTTTGGATAAT
>NW_018397364.1:23626-23740 GCF_002168275.2 Theobroma umbraticum
AAGTAACTATTTAATTTTTTTCCCTTACTCATCGCAGCGATAAAAATGATGTCATTTTATAGAAAAGTTTTCTCCTTTTCTTGTTATAATGCAAGTAAAGTTTTGCTGTTGTTG
>NW_018397364.1:23831-23974 GCF_002168275.2 Theobroma umbraticum
CTTTGGTTTGGTTTACTTGCCACGTTCTTCACTTGAAATGTTGATATGCTTTTCGAATCAAATTTCTTCTAGTGGTTACGTTAGGATCAATCAAGATTTGCTGGGTTTTAATTTCTTGACAATGCCATATGTTTCTTGGTCAG
>NW_018397364.1:23984-24108 GCF_002168275.2 Theobroma umbraticum
CATAATTTGCAAATTAACTGTTTTATTGGGAAGTTTGGTATTGCCCCACTGGAAAGTGAAATATGTTAGTAAATATTATTTGATTGCTTTATCCTTTTTTCTTTAATTTATTTGATTTCCTTTT
>NW_018397364.1:24208-24438 GCF_002168275.2 Theobroma umbraticum
TATTGCATGTTGTTTTATGTTTTGCTCGAGGACTAGCAAAATCTTAAGTTTGGCAGTGTGATAACTTTATTATATAGAGTTATTTTGACATATTTGTACACTTAAGCAACTAGATTTTTGAGATTTAGGGTTCGGATTTTAGCGTTTTAGGTGTTTTTCTAGTTTAAGGTTGATTCCTTGTTAAGTGATTAATTTAAGTTATTTTAGTTAAATTTTATGTTATTTTGTTT
>NW_018397364.1:24570-24749 GCF_002168275.2 Theobroma umbraticum
ATATCTCAATCTAAACAACTCAAAATGAGGTGATTCTTAGACCACTAGAATCCTTAAAAGAAGGAATACAATGTTTATTTTGATCAATTCACCCAGTTCTGATTGGATCATGGTCAAATTGTTTGTCAAAGTCGGAGCACTGCAGAAGTATGCAAGGACTGAATATGATGCGGTATTTG
>NW_018397364.1:24983-25159 GCF_002168275.2 Theobroma umbraticum
TGCAGCGCTAGAAACGTAGCGCCGCAGCTCTGGGCTACTTTCCAAAAATAAAAGAAGTTGACGACATTTTGGAAATTAGGTTATTTGGAGTCTAATTAAGGGACCTTTTTTGATATTTTGAGGAGGAGGAAACAAGCAACTATTCTGGAGATTGGAAGCCAAGAACAAAGTAAGAA
>NW_018397364.1:25385-25498 GCF_002168275.2 Theobroma umbraticum
ATGAGATTTGAATTGTTTATTCCAATTTGTTCTTAATGCTTTTAATTGCTTGGCGATCAGTTAAATTGATTTAGGAACCTAACAAAACTTGAGAAAGGGAGTTTAGTGTAGAC
>NW_018397364.1:25508-25626 GCF_002168275.2 Theobroma umbraticum
ATAGCATATGATCATATTACTTTATTTGCATATAGGACAGGGATAAACCTATAGGCCATATGTAGTCAAATTAGAGCCTGAACTTAATAAGTCTGCTTTAATTTGAATTCACATAGGG
>NW_018397364.1:25636-25747 GCF_002168275.2 Theobroma umbraticum
TTGGTTAAAATAGATATTTTTATCAGATAAGTCAGGAGACCCTTCTAAATCATTTAAGACTCTTGGTTAGCAATTCAAACCATTGAAATAAGTTAAGGAAGAGAGGTAAGA
>NW_018397364.1:25847-25963 GCF_002168275.2 Theobroma umbraticum
AAATTGAGTGAGATTATAATTAGAAGAAAAGAGAGAAAAATTGGTAGAAGAAAACAAGAAATAAAAAAAACATATTTATTAACATATGGCATTAAGAAAAAATTGGAGAAAAAAAC
>NW_018397364.1:26063-26207 GCF_002168275.2 Theobroma umbraticum
AATTAAGCATATCAAGTGAAGAATAGACTCATGAACTGACGAAGAAAACCTCTACGAATAGACTCATGTAAGTGCCGGTGGAATGCAAATTAAGAGAAATTACCCAAAGATCATTTCTAGAAGAAAGCTGATTGAAAAAAATAA
>NW_018397364.1:26656-26788 GCF_002168275.2 Theobroma umbraticum
ATTGGGCTTAGGAAGAAGAGGGCATAAAAGCTGTCGGCGCTAGTTGCTTTGGTTGAATTAATTCTTTATTTTATTTAGATCTATTTTTTAAGTATTAATTAATGAAATATTTAAACTTACCAAACTTTAAAA
>NW_018397364.1:26936-27080 GCF_002168275.2 Theobroma umbraticum
TGATTTACCAACAAAAACATCTAATTCATTGCAAGTTTCATCTTTCTCCACATCTTATCGAATTTATATACTATGTCATCCATAAGGCTTGGTGATATGAATTATTTAGGAGATATGAATTAGTCCTCATAAGGCTAATCAAGA
>NW_018397364.1:27515-27672 GCF_002168275.2 Theobroma umbraticum
GGGTTTTTATTTGAGCCTTAACTTTTACCTATGTTATCTTGTTAAGTACTTTTGACTTAGCAGGCTATTTTTTTTTGTTAAGGGTAGTTTAAGCTCTTACCGTGGAGCAATTGATTTTTGAGCATAGTAATGCTTTATCAATTTGCCATTGATTGAG
>NW_018397364.1:27867-28089 GCF_002168275.2 Theobroma umbraticum
CAATGAGATCTAGCTACCTACATTCCGCCATATATGAGGATGAAGTCATAATGTCGTTTATCTTTTTTTGCACCCTAACGTTGACCTAAGTCATCATTTTAAGGATTTTCTCCTTAACGAACTTTCTTTTTTGTTGTTATGATGATACTTATGGCCTTGATGCATATAATCCATTTTTGATTCCAGATAAAAATCAGGTGGCGACTCCCAAATTTGTTTGAA
>NW_018397364.1:28137-28279 GCF_002168275.2 Theobroma umbraticum
CCATGTTGCTTACACATTCCTTTCGATCCATTCAACAAGGTAAAAGAGGAGACTGTTTAACATACTTTTTTACTTTTTGTGAATGGTTAACTATGGTATGATTTAGGTTAGAAGTTGCATATAAGGTGGATAGATAGAAAAT
>NW_018397364.1:28337-28431 GCF_002168275.2 Theobroma umbraticum
ATTATTGCTTTTAAATGCTAGCAAATTTGGAAGACATGGTGTGAGGCCATATTTTATAAGCAACAACTTCATATCATAAAGACTATTGTGAAGA
>NW_018397364.1:28441-28533 GCF_002168275.2 Theobroma umbraticum
TTAAATTCAACTATGATGGGGATTTAAATCCAAAGTCTAAATAGGAAAGTGTAGGAGTGGTTGCTAAGAATGCAAATAAGGAATAGGTGGGT
>NW_018397364.1:28546-28682 GCF_002168275.2 Theobroma umbraticum
TATAAAAATCTCTTTAAAAATCTAAATATAAAGATCAAAACTTTTTTATCCAAACTTTTTTTCTAACATTAAAAATAAATGCTCATCAATAAATTATTAAGTATAAAAAAATCAATCAAGGTAAAATATTTTTCTT
>NW_018397364.1:28927-29119 GCF_002168275.2 Theobroma umbraticum
TTCTTACTTTTTAACAAGAAGCGATAACCTTTAAACAATCCACAAGGGATTCTTTCTTTTTAATAGGATCAAGTGATAATCTTTACAATGTTTTTTTATGGAATCAAGCAATAACCCTTACACAATCCACAAAAGGATTCTTTCTTTTTAAATGGGAAGTGACAATCTTACAAGGTACCTTTTCAAAGTTAA
>NW_018397364.1:29129-29264 GCF_002168275.2 Theobroma umbraticum
AGTTCTTTTTGTTTTTTACATTCTGACTTTTGCCTAAGCCATCATTTTGAAGATTTTCAACTTAATAGTTTTTCTTTCTTTATGGGACCTAATTTTTGCCTAAGTTTTCCTATTAAGGATTTTTTTATTAACATG
>NW_018397364.1:29274-29398 GCF_002168275.2 Theobroma umbraticum
TTGGCAGTTTAAGCTTTTATCGAGGAGGAAGTAAAATTCATGCATTATAATGCTTCAAGAATTTGCCATACATTGGGCTGATTGTGAGGAGTAGACTTAAGCAAAAAGTCTTCTTCACTTCACT
>NW_018397364.1:29498-32794 GCF_002168275.2 Theobroma umbraticum
ATTAATTTGCGATAATTTTAGTACTTAGTAAACTTTTAGATCAATTTCTTGTGGGATTCATACTTTGCTTGTTAATATATTGTCTATTTGATACGTATACTTATTTAGTAAAATTTTAAGTGACAAGTTTTAGCACCGTTGCCGGAGAATTATTTCTAGAATTTATACTAATACTAATACCAAGCGATTTAGTCTTACTTCAAATTTTATTTTTCTTGTTTTAATATTAGATTTTGTTTGTTCGCAGATCTCTTTGGTCATTGTATGCAAAGAAGAAACAACTTGATTCTCGTTCCTTTTGATCTTGACATAGAAAGAACTTTCAGAAGACGTCGAAGGGAGAATTTACAAGTTGCAGCTTTAAATCAGACAATGGTTGAGGATAACAATAATAATGGCAATAATGCCATTAATTTGGTTCGCGATGCAAAAAGAGCACTATGGGATTATGTTGTTCCTCTTTTGCAAGATTTGCACTAAAGCATTAGGAGACCTTCCATCAATGCAAATAATTTTGAAATTAAACCAGCTTACATTCAGATGATTCAGTCTTCAGTTCAGTTTAGTGGGTTACCCAGTGATGATCCTAATTCTCATTTGGTAAATTTCCTAGAAATTTACGATACCTTCAAGTACAATGGAGTAACTAATGATGCTATTAGATTGAGACTGTTTGCCTTTTCTCTGAGAGATAAAGCAAAGCGTTGGCTTAATTCAGTGCCTAATGGGTCTATCGCTACATGGGAGGACTTGGCACAAAAGTTTCTAGCAACATTTTTTCCACCTGCCAAGACTGTAAAGATGAGGAACGATATCACCTCATTCACACAATTTGATGGTGAGTCCTTGTATGAAGCCTGGGAGAGTTTTAAAGAACTATTGAGAAGATGTCCACATCATGGGATTTCTGATTGGTTGCAAGTTTAGACATTCTACATTGGGTTGATTGGGTCAATAAAAACCATAAATGATGCTGCTGCTGGTGGGGCAATTCAAATATGGCAAATATTTGAATTATCTTTTAATCAAAGAGACTTTTTGCATTTTAGATTGATTGAACTTGGCAATGAGACCATGCTACCTACATATGTGCCCCCTAACATGAAGGATTAAGTCATAACGTAGGATTGAATTTTGGTTGAAAATACTTTGGGCTTGCTATTTGCTATAACAAAGATGAATGGCTTGGACATCATGAGTTTATTCTGATGTCGATCTGCTACAAGAGTATGAGAGGTAGAGTAAATAATGGAAAGCGAAAAGGGAGAAAGAGTAAAAGAGGGGAGAACCAGGGCAACTCCCGTACGAACTCCCCTCACAACACCAAAAAATTGAATATTTTTATTAAGTTGGGGTGACTTGCCATGCAAGCGCACTTGTCATGGCAAAGGTGGGGGATGACAAAGATAGATCAAGACTTAGCCCTCTTCCATGAATAAATTACTAGGACTGAAATCTTACACATCCTTTGAAAAATCTTGACCCATCATAAACAAAAATTACCAAAAGATAATTTGTACAAGAAAGGTGATTGAAAAAGAGAGATAAAAATTAAATCAAATGGAACTCTAAAATAAAACATGAAGTAAAAAAGAAAAATTGAGTGAGATTATAATTAGAAGAAAAGAGAGAAAAATTAGAAGAAGAAAAAAAGAAATAAAAAAAACATATTTACTAACATATGGCATTAATAAAAAATTGGAGAAAAAAAACGCACAGACTCATGAACTGACCAAAAAACATATGGCATTGTCAAGAAAATCTTGACTGATCCTAACCATAAAACTAAAAGAAAATTGATTGGAAAATTAAGCATATCAAGTCAAGAATAGACTCATGAACTGACGAAGAAAACCTCTAAGAATAGACTCATGTAAGTGCCGGTGGAATGCAAATTAAGAGAAATTACCAAAAGATCATTTCTAGAAGAAAGTTGATTGAAAAAAAGAAATAAAAAATTAAATTAAGTAAAACAAGAAATAAATACCAAACTTTTATTAATAAGAGAAATAAATAAGGACTGAAACAAATAAATTAAAGAAAAAAGGATAAAGCAATCAAATAATATTTATTAACATATTTCACTTTCCAATGGGGCAATACCAAACTTCCCATTAAAACAATTAATTTGCAAATTATGCTTCGATGAACTGACCAAGAAACATACCGCATTGTGAAGAAATTAAAACCCAGCAAATCTTGACTGATCCTAACGTAACCACTAGAAGAAATTTGATTGGAAAAGCATATCAACATTTCAAGTGCAGAACGTGGCAAGTAAACCAAACCAAAGAAAAGAAAAATAAAGCATCCTGATTTGACATGAATCTATGAAATAAAACAACAATAGCAAAACTTTACTTGCATTATAACAAGAAAAGGAGAACACTTTTCTTTAAAATGACATCACTTTTATAGCTGCGATGAGTAAGGGAAAAAAATAGTTACTTGCCATTGAAATAAGTAGAGAAATAATCTCTTTATAGTGTTGTGAAATAGGCGGTGGATCTGCCAAGTATCAAGATTACATGGGGCTTAGGAAGAAGAGGGCATAAAAGCTGTCGGCGTAATGTAGCTACCTACATTCCGCCATATATGAGGATGAAGTCATAATGTAGTTTATCTTTTTTTGCACCCTAACTTTGACCTAAGTCATCATTTTAAGGATTTTCACCTTAACGAACTTTCTTTTTTGTTGGTATGACGATACTTGTGGCCTTGATGCATATAATCCATTTTTTATTCCAGATAAAAATCAGGTGGCGACTCCCAAATTTGTTTTAAGCAGCATAAATGTTGAGTTTGGTTAGAAAACAAACTTGCAAGAGCTAGAGGTGGTGCCCTTGTTGCTTACACATTCCTTTCGATCCATTCAACAAGGTAAAAGAGGAGACTATTTAACATACTTTTTTACTTTTTGTGAATGTTCAACTATGGTATGATTTAGGTTAGAAGTTGCATATAAGGTGGATAGATAGAAAATCACTGTTTTACATTGATGGTTCTAAAAGTTTTAGAATTGCATTATGGATTAAATTAAGGAAAGGTTCACTTGTAGGTCATTATTTCTTTTAAATGCTAGCAAATTTGGAAGACATGGTGTGAGGCCATATTTCATAAGCAACAACTTGATATCATAAAGACTATTGTGAAGATTAAAGGCTTAATAGGAAATTACTTAGGTTTTATGAATAATATATTGTCAAATGGATATATTAATACAAACAATTTTCCTAAAGTTTATGCTTCGGTATGACTTGGAGAAGGATGGGTTAAATTCAACTATGATGGGGATT
>NW_018397364.1:32894-33030 GCF_002168275.2 Theobroma umbraticum
GAGAAGATGTCCACATCATGGGATTCCTGATTGGTTGCAAGTTCACACATTCTACAATGGGTTGATTGGGTCAGTAAAAACCATAATTGATGTTGCTGCTGCTGGGGCAATTCAAATATGGCAAATATTTGAATTA
>NW_018397364.1:33040-33250 GCF_002168275.2 Theobroma umbraticum
AAAGAGACTTTTTGCATTTTGGATTGATTGAACTTGGCAATGAGGCCATTCTACCTATGTATGTACCCCATAACATGAAGGATTAAGTCATAATGTAGGATTGAATTTTGGTTGAAAATTCTTTGGGCTTGCCATTTGCTATAGTAGAGATGAATGCCTTGGACATCATGAGTTTATTTTGATGTCGATATGCTGCAAAAGTATGAGAGG
>NW_018397364.1:33260-33500 GCF_002168275.2 Theobroma umbraticum
AATGGAAAGCAAAAAGGGAGAAAGAGTAAAAGCATGAGACACCAGAGCACAGTAGAGGGGAGAAGCAGGGCAACTCCCGTGTGAACTCCCCTCAAAACACCAAAAGATTGAATATTTTTATTAAGTTGGGTTGACTTGCCATGCAAGCTCACCTGTCATGGAAAAGGTCGGGGATGACAAAGATAGATCAAGACTTACCCCTCTTCCATGAATAAATTACTAGGACTGACATCTTACACA
>NW_018397364.1:33510-33654 GCF_002168275.2 Theobroma umbraticum
AATCTTGACCCATCATAAACAAAAATTACCAAAAGATAATTTCTACAAGAAAAGTAATTGAAAAAGAGAGAAAAATTAAATCAAATGGAGCTCTAAAATCCACAGCAACCGGAATAAAACATGAAGTAAAAAAGAAAAATTGAG
>NW_018397364.1:34012-34124 GCF_002168275.2 Theobroma umbraticum
AAAATTAAGCATATCAAGTGAAGAATAGACTCATGAACTGACGAAGAAAACCTCAAGGAATAGGCTCATGTCAGTGCCAAACTTTTATTACCAAAAGATCATTTCTAGAAGA
>NW_018397364.1:34134-34274 GCF_002168275.2 Theobroma umbraticum
AAAAAAAGAAATAAAAAAATTAAATTATGTAAAACAAGAAATAAATACCGAACTTTTATTAACAAGAGAAATAAATAAGGATGAAACAAATAAATTAAAGAAAAAAGGATAAAGCAATCAAATAATATTTGTTAACATAT
>NW_018397364.1:34522-34701 GCF_002168275.2 Theobroma umbraticum
CCACTAGAAGAAATTTGATTGGAAAAGCATATCAACATTCCAAGTGAAGAACGTGGCAAGTAAACCAAACCAAAGAAACGAAAAATAAAGCATCTTGATTTGCAATGGAACTATTAATATATTACGGAAATAATCTATTTATAGTGTTGTGGAATGGGGTGTTTCAAGATTACATTAGT
>NW_018397364.1:34858-35177 GCF_002168275.2 Theobroma umbraticum
TATTTAAACCTTTAAAGCTCTTTCATGAATTTGATATTGACACATTTATAAATTAATTGCTTGCATAACAAATCCTAATAATATTTAAAAAATATTAATTATAAAGCATCTGTTTAATTAATGATTTTAAATTCCAAAAATTCATCAAAAGAAGCATCCAATTTGTTACAAGTTTCATCTTTATCCACAGCCTATCGAATTTATATACTACTAAAAGAAAAAAATAATTCATATCTCTCTCAAAACAAAAAAATAACAAAAAATTTTTTTGGGAATTCTAGTTCAATAAGGACAACACATAGTTAAGGGTAAAATCTTT
>NW_018397364.1:35437-35570 GCF_002168275.2 Theobroma umbraticum
TATGTTTCAAAAGTTTTAGGTGATATGAATTAATTAGCCAAATCAAAAAAATAGTTTATGAAGTATTTATGCGATATGGAAAATAGTTTATGAATTATTTAGGTGATATAAATTATTCCTCATAATGCCAATC
>NW_018397364.1:35921-36038 GCF_002168275.2 Theobroma umbraticum
CTTTTCCAGAAACATAATGATCAAATGTGTCAGTTTTGACTTCCCTATACTATGTATCCCGCATCTAATGATAACCCCCAAAGTTTGAACGAATGCACATTGATTCCGAATAGAAGG
>NW_018397364.1:36178-36304 GCF_002168275.2 Theobroma umbraticum
AAAGTCTAGATGCAACTAATCGATGACCTTTGGGGCACCAAAGAGTGACTGCACTAATTGTAAAAGGGTAAGCAGAACTGCTTGACAGTGAAGGAAGGTGATAGATCAACACACATAGGTGGTTCC
>NW_018397364.1:36488-36636 GCF_002168275.2 Theobroma umbraticum
ATTATTGTTGTGATCATTGTATTGCATGTTGTGATTGCAATTAGAGTAGCTGCAGAGATCAATGGTATTCATTGCAAGAAATTCAAGCTTCAAGAACATGAATGTTTTTGTCGGTAATACTCTATCAGTAAATTCTAACTAATTATCG
>NW_018397364.1:36979-37105 GCF_002168275.2 Theobroma umbraticum
TGGATTTTCAATAGATAACATTTATGTAATTTTCCAATAAAACACTTACAAAAGCTATTTTGTCGATACTCGATCGGTGTTTGTTTGGCATGTAATAAAAGCAATTGGTGTGAAGTCTACCAATGG
>NW_018397364.1:37646-37762 GCF_002168275.2 Theobroma umbraticum
ATAGTGATGAAATTACCAACAAAATTTCTAAAATGTCAATGAAATTTTTGTCGAACGTGAACGGTAAACTCAAATGTCAATCACACTTGCCAATGGAATTATCCATCGCTAATTTC
>NW_018397365.1:0-118 GCF_002168275.2 Theobroma umbraticum
AGTGACTATAAATGAACTTTTCTTGCCAATAAATGCATTTTTCTTCATGTTTCTCGACGTAGATATTCAATTATAGTCTGTTTTAACCAATAATGTAAAAATAATTGAACATAAAATC
>NW_018397365.1:134-299 GCF_002168275.2 Theobroma umbraticum
AACCATTTAAAGTGAGTAATTAGGCTTTTGAAAGAATGTGCGACTATAAATGGACATTTAATTGAACATAAAATCAATTTGGAGATAATAAAACCATTTAAAATGGGCAACAAGGGTTTTAAAGAAATGGGTGACTATAAATAGATTTTTCTTGCAAATGAATTC
>NW_018397365.1:520-683 GCF_002168275.2 Theobroma umbraticum
TAATATGGCTTTTGATGGAATGGGAGACTATAAATGGACTTTGTTTCCAAATAATTGGGTTTTTCTACACATTTCTCAAGGTAAAAATTTAATTATAGTCCGTTTTAAAGAAAAATTAAAAAAATTCAACTTAAAATCAATTATGGGATTATAAAACCATTTA
>NW_018397365.1:911-1077 GCF_002168275.2 Theobroma umbraticum
TAAAATCAATTATGAGATTAGAAAAGCATTTGAAGCGAGTAATAAGACTTTTGAAATAATGAGAGACCATAAATGGACTTTTCTTCCAAATAAATGGATTTTTCTACACCTTTCCCAAGATAGGAATTCAATTATAGTTTGTTTTAATGAGAAATGTAAAAAAGTT
>NW_018397365.1:1087-1199 GCF_002168275.2 Theobroma umbraticum
TAAATTATGAGATTATAAAACCATTTAAAGCGAGTAATAAGGCTTCTAAAAGAATGAATGACTATAAATGGACTTTTCTTGCCAATGAATATCTTTTTCTTCATATTTCTTG
>NW_018397365.1:1299-1439 GCF_002168275.2 Theobroma umbraticum
AAAAAGAGTAATAAAGCTTTTGAAGGAATGAGATACTATAAATTGACTTTTCTTTCAAATAAATGGTTTTTTTTACACATTTCTTGAGGCAGGTATTCAAATATAGTCTATTTTAACAAAAAATGTAAAACAGTCAACTT
>NW_018397365.1:1449-1551 GCF_002168275.2 Theobroma umbraticum
ATGAGATTATAAAACCATTTAAAGTGACTAATAAAGCTTTTGAAGGAGTGAGAGACTATAAATGGACTTTTCTTCCAAATAACTGGGTTTTTTATACGTTTC
>NW_018397365.1:2205-2325 GCF_002168275.2 Theobroma umbraticum
AATAAATGCCTTTATCTTCATGTCTCATAGGGGTGACATTCAATTATAATCTGTCTTCACCTAAAATAAAAAAAAATTAAACTTAAAATCAATTTTGAGATAATAAAACCATTTAAAGTG
>NW_018397365.1:2404-2514 GCF_002168275.2 Theobroma umbraticum
ATTTAATCAAAGAGGTAAAAAAATTGAACATAGATTCAATTTTGAGATTATAAAATCATTTAAAGTGAGCAATAAGGCTTTTCATGAAATCGGTGACTATAAATAAACTT
>NW_018397365.1:2694-2819 GCF_002168275.2 Theobroma umbraticum
CTTTAAATGGACTTTTCTTTCAAATAAATGGGTTTTTCTACACGTTTCTCAAGGAAGACATTCAATTATAATTTGTTTGAACAAAAAATGAAAAAAAAATTGAACATAAAATCAATTTTGAGATA
>NW_018397365.1:2919-3016 GCF_002168275.2 Theobroma umbraticum
ATTAAAATAGACTATAATTGAATGCTTACCTTGGGAAACGTGTAAAAAATCCTGTTATTTGAAAGAAAAGTCCATTTATAGTCTCCCATTCCTTCAA
>NW_018397365.1:3026-3180 GCF_002168275.2 Theobroma umbraticum
AGTCGCTTTAAATAGTTTTATAATCTCATAATATATTTTAAGTTGACTTTTGTATATTTTTTTTAAAATAGACTGGAATTGAATGCCTACCTCAAGAAACGTGTAAAAAAACCCATTTATTTGGAAGAAAAGTCAATTTATAGTATCTCATTCC
>NW_018397365.1:3573-3710 GCF_002168275.2 Theobroma umbraticum
ATTTTTTTTACTTTTTTATTAAATTAGGTTATAATTAAATGTCTACATCGAGAAACATAAAGGAAAAGGTATTCATTGGGAAGAAAAATCCATTTATAGTCTCACATTCTTTCGAAAGCCTAATTACTCACTTTAAA
>NW_018397365.1:3720-4060 GCF_002168275.2 Theobroma umbraticum
ATCTCATAATTGATTTTATGTTCAGTTATTTTTACACTATTGGTTAAAACAGACTATAATTGAATGTCTACATCAAGAAACATGAAGAAAAAGACATTTATTGACAAGAAAAGTTCATTTATAGTCACTCATTTCTTCAAAAGCGTTATTACCCATTTTAAATAGTTTTAATATCTCAAAATTGATTTTATGTTCAATTTTTTTACACTTTTGGTTAAGACAAACTACAATTGAATGTCTACCTCAAGAAACTTGAAGAAAAAAGCATTCATTGATAAGAAAAGAGCATTTATAATCTCTCATTCCTTCAAAAGCCTTATTACTCACTTTAAATGATTTT
>NW_018397365.1:4418-4528 GCF_002168275.2 Theobroma umbraticum
GAAACGTGTAGAAAAACCCATTTATTTGGAAGCAAAGTTCATTTATAGTCTCCCATTTTATTAAAAGCCATATTACTCACTTTAAATAGTTTTATTATCTCATAATTGAT
>NW_018397365.1:4538-4845 GCF_002168275.2 Theobroma umbraticum
AATTTTTTTACATTTTTGGTTCAAATAGACTATAATTGAATGTCTACCACCAGAAACATGAAGAGAAATGAATTCATGTGCAAGAAAAATCTATTTATAGCCACCCATTTCTTTAAAACCCTTATTGCCCATTTTTAATGGTTTTATTATCTCCAAATTGATTTTATGTTCAGTTTTTTTTACATTTTTGATCAAGATAAACTATAATTAAATATCCACATCGGGAAATATAAAGAAAAAAGCATTCATTCATAAAAAAGTCCATTTATAGTCTCTCATTCCTTCAAAAGCCTTATTACTCGCTTTA
>NW_018397365.1:4945-5069 GCF_002168275.2 Theobroma umbraticum
TTGAATGTCTACCTCATGAAACGTTAAAAAAAAGCATTCATTGGCATGAAAAGTCCATTTATAGTCTTCAATTCTTTTAAAAGCTTTATTACTATTTTTAAAAGGTTTTATAATCTCATAATTA
>NW_018397365.1:5326-5445 GCF_002168275.2 Theobroma umbraticum
GCCTCAGGAAACATGTAGAAAAAGACATTCATTGAGAAGAAAAGTCCATTTATAATCTCCCGTTTCTTCAAAAGCCTTGCTACTCACTTTAAGTGGTTTTGTAATCTCATAATTAATTT
>NW_018397365.1:5523-5635 GCF_002168275.2 Theobroma umbraticum
TTAGACAGATTGTAATTGAATGTCTCCCTCATGAAACATGAAGAAAAAAGTATTATTCGCAAAAAAAGTCTATTTATAGTCACCCATTCTTTCAAAAGCCTTAGTACTCACT
>NW_018397365.1:6068-6204 GCF_002168275.2 Theobroma umbraticum
AGTGATTTTAAGTTGAATTTTTTACATTATTGATTAAAATAGACTATAATTGAACATAAAATTAATTTTGAGATATTAAAATCATTTAAAATGGGAAATAAGACTTTTGAAGGAATGAGTGACTATAAATGAACTT
>NW_018397365.1:6214-6408 GCF_002168275.2 Theobroma umbraticum
AAACCATTTAAAGTGAGTAATTAGGCTTTTGAAAGAATGTGTGACTATAAATGGATTTTTCTTACCAATGAATGCTTTTTCCTTTATGTTTCCCGATGTAGACATTTAATTGTAACCTAATTTCATCAAAAAAGTAAAACAAATTGAACTTAAAATCAATTTTGAGATTATAGAACCATTTAAAGTGAGTAATA
>NW_018397365.1:6614-6738 GCF_002168275.2 Theobroma umbraticum
AGAGGTAGACATTCATTTATAGTCTATTTTAGTCAAAAATGTAAAAATAATCAAATTAAAATCAATTTTAAGGTTATAAAACTGTTTAAAAAGAGCAATAAAGCTTTTGAAGGAATGAGATACT
>NW_018397365.1:6748-6932 GCF_002168275.2 Theobroma umbraticum
TTTTCTTCCAAATAAATGGTTTTTTTTATACATTTCCTAAGGCAGGCATTCAATTACAGTCTATTTTAACAAAAAATATAAGACAGTCAGCTTAAAATATATTATGAGATTATAAAACCATTTAAAGTGACTAATAAAGCTTTTAAAGGAATGAGAGACTATAAATGGACTTCTCTTCAAAATA
>NW_018397365.1:7246-7356 GCF_002168275.2 Theobroma umbraticum
TTTCATGAGAAATGCAAAAAATTGAACTTAAAATCAATTATGAGGTTATAAAACCATTTACAGCGAGTAATATGACTTTTGAAGGAATGGGTGACTATAAATAGAATTTT
>NW_018397365.1:7366-7484 GCF_002168275.2 Theobroma umbraticum
AATGCCTTTTTCTCCACCTTTCTAGACGTAGACATTCAATTATAATCTATTTTAGCTAAAAAAGTAAAAATAATTGAACTTAAAATTAATTATGAGATTATAAAATCATTTAAAGCGA
>NW_018397365.1:7584-7670 GCF_002168275.2 Theobroma umbraticum
TATTGGCAAGAAAAGTTCATTTATAGTCACTCATTCCTTCAAAAGCCTTATTACCTAATTTAAATGATTTTAATATCTCAAAATTG
>NW_018397365.1:7680-7793 GCF_002168275.2 Theobroma umbraticum
CAATTTTTTTTTACATTTTTGGTTAAGAAAAACTATAATTGAATGTCTACCTTGAAAATCTTGAAGAAAAAAGCATTCATTGATCAGAAAAGATCATTTATAATCTCCCATTC
>NW_018397365.1:7805-7937 GCF_002168275.2 Theobroma umbraticum
TATTACTCACTTTAAATGGTTTTATTTTCTCAAAATTGATTTTATGTTCAATTTGTTTTACATTTTTGGTTAAAACACACTATAATTGGATGCCCACATCAAGAAACATGAAGAAAAAGGTATTCATTGGCA
>NW_018397365.1:8148-8410 GCF_002168275.2 Theobroma umbraticum
AAACTATAATTGAATTCCTGTCTTGGGAAAGGTGTAGAAAAATCTATTTATTTCGAAGAAAAGTCCATTCATAGTCTCTCATTCTTTCAAAAGTCTTATTACGAGCTTCAAATGCTTTTCTAATCTCATAATTGATTTTAAGTAAAAATTTTTACATTTTTCATTAAAACAGACTATAATTGAACGCTTGCCTCAGGAAATGTATAGAAAAACTTATTTATTTGGAAGAAAAGTCTATTTATAGTCTCTCATTCCTTCAAAA
>NW_018397365.1:8547-8678 GCF_002168275.2 Theobroma umbraticum
AAATGGTTTTATAACCTCATAATTGATTTTAAGTTGAATTTTTTGTATTTCTCAGGAAAATAGACTACAATTGAATACCTGCCTTGAAAAACTTGTAGAAAAACCTATTTACTTGGAAGAAAAGTCCATTT
>NW_018397365.1:8778-8894 GCF_002168275.2 Theobroma umbraticum
ATCTCATAATTGATTTTATGTTCAATTATTTTTACATTATTGGTTAAAACATACAATAATTGAATGTCTACATCGAGAAACATGAAGAAAAAGGCATTTATTAGCAAGAAAAGTTC
>NW_018397365.1:8904-8988 GCF_002168275.2 Theobroma umbraticum
ACTCATTCCTTCAAAAGCCTTATTACCCAATTTAAATGATTTTAATATCTCAAAATTGATTTTATGTTCAATTTTTTTTACATT
>NW_018397365.1:9225-9357 GCF_002168275.2 Theobroma umbraticum
TCAAGAAACATGAAGAAAAAGGTATTCATTGGCAAGAAAAGTCCATTTATAGTCTTCCATTCTTTTAAAAGCCTTATTACTCGCTTTAAATGGTTATATAATCTCATAATTTATTTAAAGTTGAACTTTTTT
>NW_018397365.1:9497-9704 GCF_002168275.2 Theobroma umbraticum
ATTTGGAAGAAAAGTCCATTCATAGTCTCTCATTCTTTCAAAAGTCTTATTACTAGCTTCAAATTCTTTTCTAATCTCATAATTGATTTTAAGTAAAATTTTTTACATTTTTTGTTAAAACAGACTATAATTGAACGCTTGCCTCAGGAAATGTATAGAAAAACTTTTTTTTTTGGAAGAAAAGTCTATTTATAGTCTCTCATTCCT
>NW_018397365.1:9714-9837 GCF_002168275.2 Theobroma umbraticum
TATTAGTCACTTTAAATGGTTTTATAATTCCATAATTGATTTTAAATTGAATTTTTTACATTTTTCATTAAAACGGACTATAATAAAATTTTTGCCTCTAGAAATGTGTAGAAAAACCCATTT
>NW_018397365.1:9847-10011 GCF_002168275.2 Theobroma umbraticum
AAAGTCCATTTATAGTCTCCCATTATATCAAAAGCCATATTACTCACTTTAAATGGTTTTATTATCTCATAATTGATTTTCAAGTTGAATTTTTTTTACATATTTGGTTAAAATAGACTATAATTGAATGTCTACCTCCAAAAACATGAAGAGAAATGAATTCA
>NW_018397365.1:10021-10131 GCF_002168275.2 Theobroma umbraticum
AAATCTATTTATAGTCACCCATTTCTTTAAAACCCTTATTGCCCATTTTAAATGATTTTATTATGTCCAAATTGATTTTATGTTCAATTTTTTTTTACATTTTTGGTCAA
>NW_018397365.1:10141-10254 GCF_002168275.2 Theobroma umbraticum
AATTAAATGTCCACCTCAAGAAATGTAAAGAAAAAAGCATTCATTAATAAAAAAAAGCTATTTGTAGTCTTTCATTCCTTCAAAAGCCTTATTACTCGCTTTAAATGGTTTTA
>NW_018397365.1:10621-10810 GCF_002168275.2 Theobroma umbraticum
TTTAGATTTTTCATTAAAACGGACAATAATTGAATACCTCCCTTAGGAAACGTGTAGAAAAAGTTATTTATTTAGAAGAAAACTCCATTTATAGTCTCTCATTCCTTCAAAAGCCTTATTAGTCACTTTAAATACTTTTATAATCTCATAATTAATTTTAAGTTGAATTTTTTACATTTTTTGTTAAAA
>NW_018397365.1:10914-11031 GCF_002168275.2 Theobroma umbraticum
AGTGATTTCAAGATGAATTGTTTTTATTTTTTATTAAAACAGACTATAATTGAATGCTTGCCCTGGGGTACGTGTGAAAAAATCTATTTATTTAGAAAAAAGTGCATTTATAGTCTC
>NW_018397365.1:11131-11273 GCF_002168275.2 Theobroma umbraticum
TAAAACCATTTAAAGTGAGTAATAAGGCTTTTGAAGGAATGAGAGACTAAAAATAGACTTTTCTTCCAAATAAATGAGTTTTTCTATACGTTTCTTGAGGCAAGCATTCAATTATAGTCTGTTTTAACGAAAAATGTAAAAA
>NW_018397365.1:11283-11486 GCF_002168275.2 Theobroma umbraticum
AAATCAATTATGAGATTAGAAAAGCATTTGAAGCGAGTAATAAGACTTTTGACGGAATGAGAGACTATAAATTGACTTTTCTTCCAAATAAATAGATTTTTCTACACCTTTCCTAAGACAGGAATTCAATTATAGTTTGTTTTAATGAGAAATGTCAAAAAGTTCAACTTTAAATAAATTATGAGATTATAAAACCATTTAAA
>NW_018397365.1:11496-11645 GCF_002168275.2 Theobroma umbraticum
AGGCTTTTAAAAGAATGGATGACTATAAATGGACTTTTCTTGCCAATCAATACCTTTTTCTTCATATTTCTTGGTGTGGGTATCAAATTATAGTATGTTTTAACCAAAAATGTAAAAAAAAATTGAACATAAAATCAATTTTGAGATAA
>NW_018397365.1:11970-12096 GCF_002168275.2 Theobroma umbraticum
ATAAATGAATTTTTCTTGCCAATAAATGCCTTTTTCTTTATATTTCTCGACGTAGACATTCAATTATAGTCTATTTTAACCAATAATGTAAAAATAATCGAACATAAAATCAATTATGAGATTATA
>NW_018397365.1:12106-12280 GCF_002168275.2 Theobroma umbraticum
AAGTGAGTAATTAGGCTTTTGAAAGAATGTGCGACTATAAATGGATTTTTCTTGCCAATGAATACCTTTTCCTTTATGTTTCTCAATGTAGACATTTAATTGCAACCTAATTTAATCAAGAAAGTAAAAAAAATTGAATTTAAAATCAATTTTGAGATTATAGAACCATTTAAA
>NW_018397365.1:12380-12628 GCF_002168275.2 Theobroma umbraticum
TACTCGTTTTAAATGGTTTTATAATCTCATAATTGATTTTAAATTGAATTTTTTACATTTTCTATTAAAACAGACTATAATTGAATGCTCACCTTGGGAAACGTATAAAAAACCTAATTATTTGGAAGAAAAGTCCATTTATAGTCCCCCATTCCTTCAAAAGCTTTGTTAGTCACTTTAAATGGTTTTATAATCTCATAATATGTTTTAAGTTGACTTTTTTATATTTTTTGTTAAAATAGACTGTA
>NW_018397365.1:12638-12732 GCF_002168275.2 Theobroma umbraticum
TGCCTCAGGAAATGTGTAAAAAAACCCATCTATTTAGAAAAAAAGTCAATTTATAGTATCTCATTCCTTCAAAAGCTTTATTACTCTTTTTAAA
>NW_018397365.1:12957-13204 GCF_002168275.2 Theobroma umbraticum
AAAGTCTATTTATAGTCACCCATTCCTTCAAGAACCTTATTACTCACTTTAAATAGTTCTATAATCTCAAAATTGATTTTAAGTTCAATTATTTTACTTTCTTGATTAAATTAGGTTATAATTAAATATCTACATTGAGAAACATGAAGGAAAAGGCATCCAATGGTAAGAAAAATTCATTTATAGTCGCACATTCTTTCAAAAGCCTAATTATTTCCTTTAAATGGTTTTATAATCTCATAATTGA
>NW_018397365.1:13214-13442 GCF_002168275.2 Theobroma umbraticum
AATTATTTTTACATTATTGGTTAAAACATATAATACTTGAATGTCTACGTCGAGAAACATAAAGAAAAAGGCATTTATTGGCAAGAAAAGTTCATTTATAGTCACTCATTCCTTTAAAAGCCTTATTACCCATTTTAAATAATTTTAATATCTCAAAATTGATTTTATGTTCAATTTTTTTACATTTTTGGTTAAGACAAACTATAATTGAATGTCTACCTTGAAAAA
>NW_018397365.1:13757-14025 GCF_002168275.2 Theobroma umbraticum
TCATTAAAACAAACTATAATTGAATTCCTGTCTTGGGAAAGGTGTAGAAAAATCCATTTATTTGGAAGAAAAGTCCATTTATAGTGTCTCATTCTTTCAAAAGTCTTATTACTCGCTTCAAATAATTTTCTAATCTCATAATTGATTTTAAGTATAATTTTTTACATTTTTCATTAAA
Source organism: Theobroma umbraticum (assembly GCF_002168275.2). Taxonomy (NCBI): domain Eukaryota; kingdom Viridiplantae; phylum Streptophyta; class Magnoliopsida; order Malvales; family Malvaceae; genus Theobroma; species Theobroma umbraticum. The sequence goes on from NW_018397365.1 coordinate 13,936, forward strand.
ACAGACTATAATTGAACGCCTGCCTCAAGAAATGTATAGAAAAACTCATTTATTTGGAAGAAAAATCTATTTATAGTCTCTCATTCCTTC
>NW_018397365.1:14036-14228 GCF_002168275.2 Theobroma umbraticum
TACTCACTTTAAATGGTTTTATAATTCCATAATTGATTTTAAGTTGAATTTTTTACATTTTTCATAAAAACGAACTACAATTAAATTTTTACCTCGAGAAACGTGTAGAGAAAACCCATTTATTTGGAAACAAAGTCTATTTATAGTCTCTCATTCCATCAAAAGCCATATTACTCACTTTAAATGGTTTTA
>NW_018397365.1:14470-14604 GCF_002168275.2 Theobroma umbraticum
TAAATGTCCACCTCAAGAAACATAAAGAAAAAAGCATTCATTAATAAAAAAAGGCTCTTTATAGTCTCTCATTCATTCAAAAGCCTCATTACTCGCTTTAAATGGTTTTATAATCTCGTAATTGATTTTAAGTT
>NW_018397365.1:14614-14703 GCF_002168275.2 Theobroma umbraticum
TACTTTTTTGGTTAAAACAGAATATAATTGAATGTCTATATGGTGAAACGTGAAGAAAATATGTTCATTGGTAAGAAAAGTCCATTTAT
>NW_018397365.1:14713-14834 GCF_002168275.2 Theobroma umbraticum
TCCTTCAAAAGACTTATTACTCATTTTACATGGTTTTATAATATCATAATTGATTTAAAAGTGAATTTTTTTACATTTCACACTAAAACAAACTATAATTGAATGCTTGTCTTGAAAAACA
>NW_018397365.1:14844-14992 GCF_002168275.2 Theobroma umbraticum
CCCATTTATTTGGAAGAAAAGTCCATTTATAGTCTCTTATTCCTTCAAAAGCTTTATTACTTGCTTTAAATGCTTTTATAATCTCATAATTGAGTTTAAGTAGAATTTTTTAGATTTTTCATCAAAACGGACAATAATTGAATACCTC
>NW_018397365.1:15092-15223 GCF_002168275.2 Theobroma umbraticum
TTTAAAGTGAGTAATAAGGCTTTTCAAGGAATGGAAGACTACAAATGGATTTTTCTTACCAATGAATGCTTTTTTCTTCATATTTCTCAATGTAGATATTCAATTATAATCTATTTAATCAAAGAAGTAAA
>NW_018397365.1:15234-15353 GCF_002168275.2 Theobroma umbraticum
TAAAATCAATTTTGAGATTATAAAGCCATTTAAAGTGAGTAATAAGGCTTTTCATGAAGTCGGTGACTATAAATAAACTTTTTTTCCAAATCGATTCATTTTTCTTCACGTTTCTTGAG
>NW_018397365.1:15428-15762 GCF_002168275.2 Theobroma umbraticum
TAAACCATTTAAAGTGAGTAATAAAGTTTTTGAAAGAATGGGAGACTTTAAATGAACTTTTCTTCCAAATAAATGGGTTTTTCTACGCGTTTCCCAAGGTAGACATTCAATTATAGTTTGTTTGAACAAAAAAAGGAAAAAAATTGAACATAAAATCAATTTTGAGATAGTAAAACCATTTAAAGTGAGTAACAAGGCCTTTGAAGGAATTAGAGACTATAAATAAACTTTTCTTCCAAATAAATGGGTTTTTCTACACGTTTCCGGAGGCAGGCATTCAATTATAATTTATTTTAATGAAAAATGTAAAAACTTCAACTTGAAATCAATTATG
>NW_018397365.1:15772-16092 GCF_002168275.2 Theobroma umbraticum
ACCATTTAAAGCGACTAATAAGGCTTTTGAAGGAATGGGAGAACTATAAATGCACTTTTTCTAAATAAATAGATTTTTTCACAGTTCCCCAAGCCAAGCGTTCAATTATAGTTCGTTTTAATGAAAAATAAAACAATTAATCTTGAAATCCATTATGAGATTATAAAACCATTGAGAGCGGCTAATAAGGCTTTTGAAGGAATAAGAGACCATAAATGAACTTTTCTTCTAAATAAATAAGTTTTTTACATGTTTCCCAAGAAAAGCATTCAATTATAGTCAGTTTTAACAAAAAATATAAAAAATTCAACTTAAAATTA
>NW_018397365.1:16102-16293 GCF_002168275.2 Theobroma umbraticum
TATAAAACCATTTAAGGTGACTAATAAGGCTTTTGAAGAAATGAGAGACTATAAATGGACTTTTCTTCTAAATAAATGGCTTTTTCTGCTTGTCTCCTTAGGGTGGTATTCAATTATTGTCCGTTTTGATGAAAAATCTAAAAAATTCTACTTAAAAGCAATTATGAGATTATAAAAGCATTTAAAGCAAG
>NW_018397365.1:16303-16407 GCF_002168275.2 Theobroma umbraticum
TTTGAAGGAATAAGAGACTATAAATGGACTTTTTTTCCAAATAAATGGGCTTTTTTACATGTTTTTCAAGACAAGCATTCAATTATAGTTTGTTTTAGTGTGAA
>NW_018397365.1:16507-16700 GCF_002168275.2 Theobroma umbraticum
AATTATGAGATTATTAAACTATTTAAAGCGAGTAATAAAGTTTTTGAAAGAATGAGAGACTTTAAATGGACTTTTCTTCGAAATAAATGAGTTTTTCTACACGTTTCCCAAGGCAAACATTCAATTATAGTTTGTTTGAATAAAAAATGAAAAAAATTGAACATAAAATCAATTTTGAGATAATAAAACCATT
>NW_018397365.1:16710-16848 GCF_002168275.2 Theobroma umbraticum
AACAAGGCTTTTGAAGGAATTAGAGACTATAAATAGACTTTTCTTCCAAATAAATAGGTTTTTCTACACGTTTCCGAAGGCAGGCATTCAATTATAGTTTATTTTAGTGAAAAATGTAAAAAATTCAACTTGAAATCA
>NW_018397365.1:16995-17296 GCF_002168275.2 Theobroma umbraticum
TAAATGCACTTTTTTCTAAATAAATAGATTTTTCCACACGTTCCCCAAGCCAAGTGTTCAATTATAGATTGTTTTAATAAAAAATAAAAACAATTCATCTTGAAATCAATCAAGAGATTATAAAACCATTGAGAGTGGCTAATAAGGCTTTTGAAGAAATGAGAGACTATAAATGAACTTTTCTTCTAAATAAATAAGTTTTTTACATGTTTCCTAAGAAAAGCATTTAATTATAGTCAATTTTAACAAAAAATAGAAAAAATTCAACTTAAAATTAATTATGAGATTATAAAACCATTTA
>NW_018397365.1:17324-17477 GCF_002168275.2 Theobroma umbraticum
GAGAGACTATAAATGGACTTTTCTTCTAAATAAATGGCTTTTTCTACATGTCTCCTGAGGGTGGTATTCAATTATTATCTGTTTTAATGAAAAATATAAAAAGTTCTACTTAAAATTAATTATGAGATTATAAAAGCATTTAAAGCAAGTAAT
>NW_018397365.1:17487-17596 GCF_002168275.2 Theobroma umbraticum
AAGGAATGGGAGACTATAAATGGATTTTTCTTCCAAATAAATGGGTTTTTTTACATGTTTTTCAAGACAAACATTCAATTATAGTTTGTTTTAATGTGAAATGTAAAAA
>NW_018397365.1:17606-17743 GCF_002168275.2 Theobroma umbraticum
TAAATCAATTATGAGATTATAAAACCATTTAAAATGAGTAATAAGTCTTTTAAAGGAATAGGTGACTATAAATGGACTTTTCTTGCCAATGAACACATTTTCTTCATGATTCATGATGTAGACATTCAATTATATTC
>NW_018397365.1:17753-17933 GCF_002168275.2 Theobroma umbraticum
AAAAAAGTAAAAATAATTGAACTCAAAATCAATTACAAGATTATAAAACCATTTAAAGCGAGTAATAAGGCTTTTGTAGGAATGAGAGAAGATAAATAGCCTTTTTTTATGAATGAATGCTTTTTTTTTACATTTCTTGAGGTGGACATTTAATTATAGTTTATCTTGACCAAAAATTAA
>NW_018397365.1:18033-18167 GCF_002168275.2 Theobroma umbraticum
TTTTAAGTTGACTGTTTTACATTTTTTGTTAAAATAGACTGTAATTGAATGCCTCCCTCAGGAAATGTGTAAAAAAAACTATTTATTTGGAAGAAAAGTCAATTTATAGTATCTCATTCCTTCAAAAGCTTTAT
>NW_018397365.1:18489-18623 GCF_002168275.2 Theobroma umbraticum
TGAATTCATTTGCACGAAAAGTCTATTTATAGTCACCCATTCCTTCAAGAACCTCATTACTCACTTTAAATGGTTCTATAATCTCAAAATTGATTTTAAGTTTAATTTTTTTTACTTTCTTGATTAAATTAGGT
>NW_018397365.1:18744-18928 GCF_002168275.2 Theobroma umbraticum
CCATTTATAGTCGCACATTCTTTCAAAAGCCTAATTACTCACTTTAAATGGTTTGATAATCTCATAATTGATTTTATGTTCGATTATTTTTATATTATTGGTTAAAACAGACTATAATTGAATGTCTACATCGAGAAATATGAAGAAAAAGGCATTTATTGGCAAGAAAAGTTCATTTATAGTC
>NW_018397365.1:19043-19152 GCF_002168275.2 Theobroma umbraticum
TGAATGTCTACCTTGAAAAACTTGAAGAAAAAAGCATTCATTGATCAGAAAAGACCATTTATACTCTCACATTCCTTCAAAAGCCTTATTACTCACTTTAAATGGTTTT
>NW_018397365.1:19162-19357 GCF_002168275.2 Theobroma umbraticum
TATTACTTGCTTTAAATAGTTTTATAATCTCATAATTTATTTAAAGTTAAACTTTTTTACATTTCTCATTAAAACAAACTTTAATTAAATTCCTGTCTTGGGAAAGGTATAGAAATATCTATTTATTTGGAAGAAAAATCCATTTATAGTCTCTCATTCTTTCCAAAGCCCTATTACTCGCTTCAAATGCTTTTC
>NW_018397365.1:19534-19644 GCF_002168275.2 Theobroma umbraticum
TTGATTTTAAGTTGAATTTTTTACATTTTTCCTTAAAACGGACTATAATTAAATATTTACCTCGAGAAACGTGTAGGAAAACTCATTTATTTGAAAGCAAAGTCCATTTA
>NW_018397365.1:19654-19793 GCF_002168275.2 Theobroma umbraticum
TTCCATCAAAAGCTATATTACTCACTTTAAATGATTTTATTATCTCATAATTGATTTTGAAGTTGAATTTTTCTACATTTTTAGTTAAAATTGACTATAATTGAATGTCTACCTCTAGAAATATGAAGAGAAATGAATT
>NW_018397365.1:19803-19895 GCF_002168275.2 Theobroma umbraticum
AAAAATCTATTTATAGTCACCCATTTCTTTAAAACCCTTATTGCTCATTTTAAATGGTTTTATTATCTCCAAATTGATTTTATGTTCAATTT
>NW_018397365.1:19905-20000 GCF_002168275.2 Theobroma umbraticum
TTTGGTGAAGATAAACTATAATTAAATGTCCACCTCTAGAAACATAAAGAAAAAAGCATTCATTCATAAAAAAAGTCTATTTATAGTCTTTCATT
>NW_018397365.1:20262-20438 GCF_002168275.2 Theobroma umbraticum
TTTTATAATCTCATAATTGATTTAAAGGTGAATTTTTTTACATTTCACATGAAAACAAACTATAATTGAATGCTTGTCTTGAAAAACATTTAAAAAAACCCATTTATTTGGAAGAAAAGTCTATTTATAGTCTCCCATTCCTTCAAAAGCTCTATTACTTGCTTTAAATGTTTTTA
>NW_018397365.1:20911-21056 GCF_002168275.2 Theobroma umbraticum
ATTTGAAAGCAAAGTCTATTTAAAGTCTCCCATTCCATCAAAAGTCATATTAGTCGTTTTAAATGGTTTAACTATCTCATAATTGATTTTTAAGTTGAATGTTTTTACATTTTTTGTTAAAATTGACTATAATTGAATGTCTACC
>NW_018397365.1:21066-21251 GCF_002168275.2 Theobroma umbraticum
TAAAGAGATATGAATTTATTTAGAAGAAAAGTCTATTTATAGTCACGCATTCCTTTAAAAGCCTTATTGTCAATTTTAAATGGTTTTATTATCTCCAATTTGATTTTATGTTTAGTTTTTTTTTTTTACATTTTTGGTCAAGACAAATATAATAAAATGTCCACCTTGAGAAACATGAAAAAAAA
>NW_018397365.1:21334-21455 GCF_002168275.2 Theobroma umbraticum
AAGCCTTATTACTCGTTTTAAATGGTTTTATAATTTAATAATTGATTTTAAGTTCAATTATTTTTACTTTTTACGTAAAATAGATTATAATTGAATGTCTACATCGAGAAACGTGAAAAAA
>NW_018397365.1:21730-21929 GCF_002168275.2 Theobroma umbraticum
ATAAGCTCATAATTGATTTCAAATCAAATTTTTTATATTTTTCATTAAAAAGGATTATAATTGAATGCCTCCCTCAGGAGATGTGTAGAAAAAGTCTTTTATTTGGAAGAAAAGTCCATTTATAGTCTCCCATTCTTTCAAAAGACTTATTAGTCGCTTTAAATAGTTGTATAATCTCATAATTGATTTTAAGTTGAAT
>NW_018397365.1:22030-22246 GCF_002168275.2 Theobroma umbraticum
ATTTATAGTCTCTCATTCTTTCAAAAGCCTTATGAGCTGCTTTAAATGGTTTTATAATCTCATAATTACTTTTAAGTTGAATTTTTTATAATTTTTATTAAAACAGACTATAATTGAATGCCTGCCTCAGGAAACAAGTAGGAAAACCCATTTATTTGGAACCAAAGTCCATTTATAATCTCCAATTCTATCAAAAGCCATATTACTCGCTTTACA
>NW_018397365.1:22492-22636 GCF_002168275.2 Theobroma umbraticum
ATTTTAAATGTTTTTATTATCTCAAAATTGATTTTAGGTTCAGTTTTTTTTTTCCACATTTTTGGTCAAGATAAACTATAATTGAATGTTCAACTCAAGAAACGTGAAGAAAAAAGTATTCATTGATAAGGAAAGTCCATTTAT
>NW_018397365.1:22736-23930 GCF_002168275.2 Theobroma umbraticum
TTTTATAACCTCATAATTGATTTTAAGTTGAATTTTTTGCATTTCTCATGAAAACAGACTATAATTGAATGCCTGCTTTGAGAAACTTGTAGAAAAACCTATTTAGTTGGAAGAAAAGTCCATTTATATTCTCTCATTCTTTCAAAAGCCTTATTACTCAGTTTAAATGGTTTTATAATCTCATAATTGATTTTAAGCTGAATTTTTTACATTTTCTATTAAAACAGACTATAATTGAGTGCTCACCTTGGGAAACATATAAAAAACCCAGTTATTTGGAAAAAAAGTCCATTTATAGTCCCCCATTCCTTCAAAAACTTTATTAGTCTCTTTAAATGGTTTTATAATCTCATAATATATTTTACGTTAACTTTTTTACATTTTTTATTAAAATAGACTGTAATTGAATGCCTGCCTCAAGAAATGTGTAAAAAAACCCATTTATTTAGAAGAAAAGTCAATTCATAATATCTCATTCTTTCAACAGCTTTATTACTCTTTTTAAACGGTTTTATAATCTTATAATTGATTTTAAGTTGATTATTTTTACATTTTTGACTAAAATAGACTATAAATGAATGTCTACCTCTAGAAACGTGAAAAAAATGAATTCATTTGCAAGAAAAGTCTATTTATAGTCACCCATTCCTTCAAGAACCTTATTACTCACTTTAAATGGTTCTATAATCTCAAAATTGATTTTAAGTTCAATTTTTTTTACTTTTTTGATTAAATTAGGTTATAATTAAATATTTACATTGAGAAACATGAAGGAAAAGACATTCAATGGTAAGAAAAATTCATTTATAGTCGCACATTATTCAAAAGCCAATTACTCCCTTCAACGAGGGTTTTATAAATCCAAATGATTTCATGTTCAATTATTTTTACATTATTGGTTAAAACATACTATAATTGAATGTCTACATCGAGAAACATGAAGAAAAAGGCAATTATTAGCAAGAAAAGTTCATTTATAGTCACTCATTCCTTCAAAAGCCTTATTACCCAATTTAAATGATTTTAATATCTCAAAATTGATTTTATGTTCAATTTTTTTTACATTTTTGGTTAAGACAAACTATAATTGAATGTCTACCTTGAAAAACTTGAAGAAAAAAGCATTCATTGATAAGAAAAGATCATTTATAATCTCTCATTCCTTCAAAAGCCTTATTACTCACTTTAAATGGT
>NW_018397365.1:23940-24017 GCF_002168275.2 Theobroma umbraticum
CAAAATTGATTTTATGTTCAATTGTTTTTACATTTTTGGTTAAAACAGACTATAGTTGGATGCCCACATCAAGAAAC
>NW_018397365.1:24087-24226 GCF_002168275.2 Theobroma umbraticum
CTCGCTTTAAATGGTTTTATAATGTCATAATTTATTTAAAGTTGACCTTTTTTACATTTCTCATTAAAACAAACTATAATTGAATTCTTGTCTTCGGAAAGGTGTAGAAAAATCCATTTATTTGGAAGAAAAGTCCATT
>NW_018397365.1:24307-24451 GCF_002168275.2 Theobroma umbraticum
TTTACATTTTTCGTTAAAACAGACTATAATTGAACACTTGCCTCAGGAAACGTATAGAATAACTCATTTATTTGGAAGAAAAGTCTATTAATAGTCTCTCATTCCTTCAAAAGCCTTATTACTCACTTTAAATGGTTTTATAAT
>NW_018397365.1:24551-24691 GCF_002168275.2 Theobroma umbraticum
TAGAAATGGACTTTTCTTCCAAATAAATGGCTTTTCTACACGTCTCCCATGGGAAACATTCAATTATAGTCTGTTTTAATAAAAAATTAAAAAATTATACTTAAAATCAATTATGAGATTAGAAAAGCATTTAAAGCGAG
>NW_018397365.1:25036-25168 GCF_002168275.2 Theobroma umbraticum
TTTTCTTCATGTTTCTCAATGTAGACATTCAATTATAATCTGTTTTAACTAAAACAATAAAAATAATTAAATTTAGAGTCAATTATGAGATTATAAAACTATTTAAAGCGAGTAATAAAACTTTTGAAGGAA
>NW_018397365.1:25971-26152 GCF_002168275.2 Theobroma umbraticum
TATGGCTTTTGATAGAATTGGAGATTATAAATGGACTTTGCTTCCAAATAAATGAGTTTTCCTACTTGTCTCCTGAGGCAGGCATTCAATTATAGTATGTTTTAATGAAAATTATTAAAAATTCAATTTAAAATTAATTATGAGATTATAAAACCATTTAAAGCAGCTAATAAGGCTTTTG
>NW_018397365.1:26346-26593 GCF_002168275.2 Theobroma umbraticum
AATGGGAGACTATAAATGGACTTTTCTTCCAAATAAATGACTTTTTCTACACATGTCCTAAGGGAGGCATTCAATTATAGTCCTTTTTAATGAAAAATATAAAAAATTCGATTTGAAATCAATTATGAGCTTATAAAAGCATTTCAAGCGAAAAATAGAGCTTTTGAAGGAATGGAAGACTATAAATGGACTATTCTTCCAAATAAATGGGTTTTTCTACACATTATTCAAGACAAGCATTCAATTA
>NW_018397365.1:26808-27032 GCF_002168275.2 Theobroma umbraticum
CTTAAAATCAATTATTAGATTATAAAACTATTTAAAATGAGTAATAAGGCTTTTAAAGGAATGGGAGACTATAAATAGACTTTTCTTATCAATGAATACTTTTTTTTTCATGTTTCTCAAGGTGGACATTTTCTAATAGTTTGTCTTGACCAAAAATGTAAAAAAAAAAGCTAAACATAAAATCAATTTGGAGATAATAAAACCATTTAAAATGGGCAATAAGG
>NW_018397365.1:27055-27203 GCF_002168275.2 Theobroma umbraticum
CTTTATGTTTCTGGAGGTAGACATTCAATTATAGTCAATTTTAACCAAAAATGTAAAAACATTCAACTTAAAAATCAAATATGATATAATAAATCCATTTAAAGCGAGTAATATGACTTTTGATGGAATGAGAGACTTTAAATAGACT
>NW_018397365.1:27310-27433 GCF_002168275.2 Theobroma umbraticum
AAAATTCAACTTAAAATTAATTATGAGATTATAAAACCATTTAAAGTGACTAATCAGGCTTTTGAAGGAATGAGAGACTATAAATGGACTTTTTTTCTAAATAAATAGCTTTTTCTACACGTC
>NW_018397365.1:27625-27783 GCF_002168275.2 Theobroma umbraticum
AATGGGTTTTTTTACATGTTTTTCAAGACAAGCATTCAATTATAGTTTGTTTTCATGTGAAATATAAAAAGATTCACCTTTAAATCAATTATGAGATTATAAAGCCATTTAAAATGAGTAATAAGTCTTTTGAAGGAATAGGTGACTATAAATGGACT
>NW_018397365.1:27947-28081 GCF_002168275.2 Theobroma umbraticum
TTATAGTTTATCTTCACCAAAAATATAAAAAAAATTGAACATAAAATCAATTTGAAGATAGTAAAACCATTTAAAATGAACAATAAGGGTTTTAAAGAAATGGGTGACTATAAATAGATTTTTCTTGCAAATGA
>NW_018397365.1:28402-28568 GCF_002168275.2 Theobroma umbraticum
ATTCAACTTAAAATCAATTATGAGATTATAAAACCATTTAAAGTGAGGAATAAGACTTTTGAAGGAATAAGAGACTATAAATAGACTTTTCTTCCAAATAATTGAGTTTTTCTATACGTTTCCCAAGGTGAGCATTCAATTATAGTTTGTTTTAATGAAAAATGTA
>NW_018397365.1:28777-28934 GCF_002168275.2 Theobroma umbraticum
TATGACTTTTGAAGGAATGGGTGACTATAAATAGAATTTTCTTGCCTATGAATGTCTTTTTCTCCACGTTTCTAGATATAGACATTCAATTATAATCTATTTTAACTAAAAAAGTAAAAATAATTGAACTTAAAATTAATTATGAGATTATAAAACC
>NW_018397365.1:29018-29168 GCF_002168275.2 Theobroma umbraticum
ATGTCTCATAGGGTAGACATTCAATTATAATCTGTTTTCACCTAAAATAAAAAACAATTGAACTTAAAATCAATTTTGAGATAATAAAACCTTTTCAAGTGAGTAATAAGGCTTTTCAAGGAATGGGAGACTATAAATAGATTTTTCTTG
>NW_018397365.1:29417-29528 GCF_002168275.2 Theobroma umbraticum
CTTTAAATGGACTTTTCTTTCAAATAAATGGGTTTTTCTACACGTTTCTCAAGGTAGACATTCAATTATAGTTTGTTTGAACAAAAAATGAAAAAAAATTGAACATAAAAT
>NW_018397365.1:29819-29971 GCF_002168275.2 Theobroma umbraticum
TGATTTTTTCACAAGTACTCCAAGACAAGCGTCCAATTATAGTCTGTTTTAACAAAAAATAAAAATAATTCATCTTGAAATCAATTATGAGATTATAGAACCATTTAGAGCGGCTAATAAGGCTTTCGAAGGAATGAGAGACTATAAATGAA
>NW_018397365.1:30305-30420 GCF_002168275.2 Theobroma umbraticum
GAGAGACTATAAATGGACTTTTCTTCTAAATAAATGGCTTTTTCTACACGTTTCTTAAGGGAGGTATTCAATTATTGTCCGTTTTAAGGAAAAATCTAAAAAATTCTACTTAAAA
>NW_018397365.1:30605-30756 GCF_002168275.2 Theobroma umbraticum
TTTTGAAGGAATAGGTGACTATAAATGGACTTTTCTTGCCAATGAATATATTTTCTCCACGTTTCACGACATAGACATTCAATTATATTCTGGTTTAACTAACAAAGTAAAAATAATTGAACTTAAAATCAATTACGAGATTATAAAACCA
>NW_018397365.1:30766-30895 GCF_002168275.2 Theobroma umbraticum
GTAATAAGGCTTTTGAAGGAATGAAAGACTATAAATAGCCTTTTTTTTTACTAATGAATGCTTTTTTCTTTACGTTTCTTCGGGTGGACATTTAATTATAGTTTATCTTGACCAAAAATGTAAAAAAAA
>NW_018397365.1:30995-31125 GCF_002168275.2 Theobroma umbraticum
TCTCATAATTGATTTTTAAGTTGAATTTTTTTACATTTTTGGTTAAAATAGACTTTAATTGAATGTTTACCTCCAAAAACATGAAGAGAAATGAATTCATTTGCAAGAAAAATCTATTTATAGTCACCCA
>NW_018397365.1:31384-31558 GCF_002168275.2 Theobroma umbraticum
ATCTCGTAATTGATTTTAAGTTCAATTATTTTTACTTTTTTGGTTAAAACAGAAAACAATTGAATGTCTATATCGTTAAACGTGAAGAAAATGTATTCATTAGTAAGAAAAGTCCATTTATAGTCACTTTTTCCTTCAAAAGACTTATTACTCATTTTAAATAGTTTTATAATC
>NW_018397365.1:31712-31851 GCF_002168275.2 Theobroma umbraticum
AAGTAGAATTTTTTAGATTTTTCATCAAAACGGACAATAATTGAATACCTCCCTTAGGAAACGTGTATAAAAAGCCATTTATTTAGAAGAAAAGTCCATTTATAATCTCTCATTCCTTCAAAAGCCTTATTAGTCACTT
>NW_018397365.1:32231-32352 GCF_002168275.2 Theobroma umbraticum
TTATGTTCAATTTTTTTTTCATTTTTTGTTCAAACAAACTATAATTGAATGTCTGCCTTGAGAAACATGTAGAAAAACCCATTTATTTGAAAGAAAAGTCCATTTAAAGTCTCCCATTCTT
>NW_018397365.1:32550-32665 GCF_002168275.2 Theobroma umbraticum
ATTTGGAAGAAAAGTTTATTTATAGTCACCGATTTCATGAAAAGCCTTATTGCTAACTTTAAATGGTTTTATAATCTCAAAATTGATTCTAAGTTCTATTTTTTTACCTCTTTGA
>NW_018397365.1:33367-33493 GCF_002168275.2 Theobroma umbraticum
TTTATAACCTCATAATTGATTTTAAGTTGAATTTTTTGCATTTCTCATGAAAATAGACTATAATTGAATACATGCCTTGAGAAACTTGTAGAAAAACCTATTTACTTGGAAGAAAAGTCCATTTAT
>NW_018397365.1:33593-33706 GCF_002168275.2 Theobroma umbraticum
ATTATAAATGGACTTTGCTTCCAAATAAATGGGTTTTCCTACTTGTTTCCTGAGACGGGCATTCAATTATAGTCTGTTTTAATAAAAATTATAAAAAATTCAACTTAAAATTA
>NW_018397365.1:33716-33893 GCF_002168275.2 Theobroma umbraticum
TATAAAACCATTTAAAGCAGCTAATAAGGATTTTGAATGAATGAGAGACTATAAATCGACTTTTCTTTTAAATAAATGAGTTTTTCTACACATTTCTCAAGGAAGGCATTCAATTATAGTCTATTTTAATGAAAATTGTAAAAAATTCAACTTAAAATCAATTATGAGATTATACAA
>NW_018397365.1:33908-34059 GCF_002168275.2 Theobroma umbraticum
AATAAGGCTTTTGAAAGAATGAGAGACTATAAATGGACTTTTCTTCCAAATAAAGGACTTTTTCTACACATCTCCTGAGGGAGGCATTCAATTATAGTCCTTTTTAATGAAAAATATAAAAAATTTGATTTGAAATCAATTATGAGCTTAT
>NW_018397365.1:34260-34546 GCF_002168275.2 Theobroma umbraticum
AATCAATTATGAGATTATAAAACCATTTAAAGTGAGTAATACGTCTTTTAAAGGAATGGGTTACTATAAATGGACTTTTCTTCCCAATGAATATTTTTTTTTCACGTTTCTCGATGTAGACATTCAATTATAATCTGTTTTACGTAAAAAAGTAAAAATAATTGTACTTAAAATCAATTATTAGATTATAAAACCATTTAAAACGAGTAACAAGACTTTTGAAGGAATGGGAGACTATAAATAGACTTTTCTTCTAAATAAATTCATATCTCTTTATGTTTCTGGA
>NW_018397365.1:34801-34957 GCF_002168275.2 Theobroma umbraticum
TGAGATTATAAAACCATTTAAAGCGGCTAATAAGGCTTTTGAAGGAATGAGAGATTATAAATGAACTTTTTTTCTAAATAAATGAGTTTTTTACATGTTTTGCAAGACAAGCATTCAATTATAGTCAATTTTCACAAAAAATGTAAAAAATTCAAC
>NW_018397365.1:35204-35346 GCF_002168275.2 Theobroma umbraticum
AGGAATGGGAGACTATAAATGGACTTTTCTTCCAAATAAATGAGTTTTTTTACATGTTTTTCAAGACAAGCATTCAATTATAGTTTGATTTCATGTGAAATGTAAAAAAATTCACCTTTAAATCAATTATGAGATTATAAAA
>NW_018397365.1:35446-35581 GCF_002168275.2 Theobroma umbraticum
TTTTTACATTTTTGGTTAAAATAGACTATAATTGAATGTCTACCTCAAAAAACATAAAGAGATATGAATTCATTTCTAAGAAAAGTCTATTTATAGTCACCTATTCCTTTAAAAGCCTTATTGCCCATTTTAAAT
>NW_018397365.1:35591-35753 GCF_002168275.2 Theobroma umbraticum
TCTCCAAATTGATTTTATGTTTAGTTTTTTTTTTACATTTTTGGTCAAAACAAACTATAATAGAATGTCCACCTCGAGAAACATGAAGAAAAAATCATTCATTGATAAGAAAAGTCTATTTACAGTTTCTCATTCCTTCAAAAGCCTTATTACTCGCTTTAA
>NW_018397365.1:35763-35836 GCF_002168275.2 Theobroma umbraticum
AATCTAATAATTGATTTTAAGTTCAATTATTTTTACTTTCTTGCTCAAAACAGATTATAATTGAATGTCTACA
>NW_018397365.1:35846-36099 GCF_002168275.2 Theobroma umbraticum
TGAAAAAAAAAAGTATTCATTGGTATAAAAAGTCATTGAAAGAAAAGTCTATTTATAGTCTCCTATTCCTTCAAAAACTCTATTTCTCGCTTTAAATACTTTTATAATCTCATAATTGATTTTAAGTCGAATTGTTTACAATTTTCATTAAAACGGACTATCATTGAATGCCTCCCTCTAGAGATGTGTAGAAAAAGCAATTTATTTGGAAAAAAAGTCCATTTATAGTCTCCCATTCCTTCAAAAGCCTTAT
>NW_018397365.1:36344-36687 GCF_002168275.2 Theobroma umbraticum
AATTGATTTTAAGTTGAATTTTTTACAATTTTTATTAAAACAAACTATAATTGAATACTTACCTCGAGAAACAAGTAGGAAAACCCATTTATTTGGAAGTAAAGTCCATTTATAATCTCCCATTCGATCAAAAGCTATATTACTCGCTTTAAATAGTTTTATTATCTCATAATTGATTTTTAAGTTAAAGTTTTTTACATATTTGGTTAAAATAGACTATAATTGAATGTCTACCTCGAGAAACGTGAAAAAAAATAAATTCATTTGCAAGAAAGTCTATTTATAGTCACCTACTCCTTCAAAAGCCTTATTAATCACTTTAAATGGTTTTATATTCTCATAA
>NW_018397365.1:36697-37016 GCF_002168275.2 Theobroma umbraticum
GTTAAATTTTTTTACATTTTTGATTAAAAGAGACTATAATTAATTTTTTATCTCGAGAAACATGAAGAAAAATGAATACATTTGGAAAAAAAAGTCTATTTATAGTCACCCATTCCTTTGAAAGCCTTATTACCCATTTTAAATGATTTTATTCTATCAAAATTGATTTTATGTTTAATTTTTTTTTTAACATTTTTTGTCAAGACAAAGTATAATTGAATGTCCAACTCAAGAAACGTGAAGAAAAAAGCATTCATTGATAACGAAAGTCCATTTATAGTCTTTCATTCCTTCAAAAGCTTTATTACTCGCTTTAAAT
>NW_018397365.1:37178-37611 GCF_002168275.2 Theobroma umbraticum
AGGCAAGAAAAGTCCATTTATAGTCTCTCATTCCTTCACAAGACTTATTACTAGATTTAAATAATTTTATAATCTCATAATTGATTTAAAATTAAATTTTTTTATATTTCACATAAAAACAAACTATAATTGAATGTCTATCTTGAAAAACATATAAAAAAACTCATTTATATGGAAGAAAAGTTTATTTATAGTCTCTCATTCCTTCAAAAGCCCTTTTACTCGCTTTAAATGCATTTCTAATCTCATAATTGATTTTAAGTGTAATTTTTTTAATTTTTTTATGAAAACAGACTATAATTGAATGCCTCCCGAGGAAGACGTGTAGAAAAGCCATTTATTTGGAAGAAAAATCCATTTTTAGTGTCTTATTCCTTCAAAAGCTTTATTAGTCGCTTTAAATGGTTTTATAATCTCATAATTGATTTTAAGT
>NW_018397366.1:0-115 GCF_002168275.2 Theobroma umbraticum
TTTAAGTTGAATTTTTTTATATTTTTGGTTAAAACATATTATAATTGATTGTCCGCCTCAAAAAATGTGAAGAAAAAATCGTTCGTTGGCAAGAAAAGTCTACTTATAGTCACCC
>NW_018397366.1:347-535 GCF_002168275.2 Theobroma umbraticum
AAAAAGTCCATTTATAGTCACCCATTCTTTCAAAGCCTTATTACTCACTTAAAATGGATTTATAATCGCATAATTGATTTTAAGTTCAAGGCCTTTACATTTTTAGTTAGAATAAATTATAATCGAATGTCTGCATCAAGAAACATGAAAAAAAAGCTATTCATTGACTAGAAAAGTTCATTTATAGT
>NW_018397366.1:545-670 GCF_002168275.2 Theobroma umbraticum
TTCGAAAGCCTTATTACTCGCTTTAAATAGGTTTATAATCTAATAATTCATTTTGAGTTAAATATTTTTACATTTTTAGTTAAACAGACTATAATAGATAGTCAATCTCAGGAAATGTGAAGGAA
>NW_018397366.1:680-789 GCF_002168275.2 Theobroma umbraticum
TTAGCAAGAAAAGTTCATTTATAGTCACCCATTCCTTCAAAAGCCTTACTACACACTTTAAATGATTTTATAATCTCATAATTGATTTTAGGTTGATTTTTTTAATATT
>NW_018397366.1:799-895 GCF_002168275.2 Theobroma umbraticum
ACAGATTATAATTGAATGTCTGCCTTGAGAAATATGAAGAAAAAGCCATTCATTGACTAGAAAAGTTCATTTATACTCACCCATACCCTCGAAAGC
>NW_018397366.1:905-1035 GCF_002168275.2 Theobroma umbraticum
GCTTTAAATAGTTTTATAGTCTCGTAATTGATTTTAAATTGAATTTTTTTATAGTTTTGGTTCAAACATATTAGAATTGATTGTCTGCCATGGGAAACATGAAGAAAAAGCCATTGATTAGCAAGAAAAG
>NW_018397366.1:1323-1464 GCF_002168275.2 Theobroma umbraticum
CTTCGTTAGTCAAGAAAGATACATTCAAGACATACTAAAGAAGTTTGATATGCTAAAACTGAAATAAATCAGTACACCAATTAGCCCTTTCATCAAACTTGATGCAAATGAGAAAGGAAAAAAGTGTTGATCAAAAACTTT
>NW_018397366.1:1603-1761 GCF_002168275.2 Theobroma umbraticum
ATTCAATTTAGTGTATGCTTGTATGCTCGGTTTCAATCTCAACCCAAAGAGTCAAACTTAACTACAGTAAAAAAAATTTTCAAGTACCTTTTAAACATGCAAATTTTAGGATTATGGTATCCTAGAGGAACATCCTTCACTCTTATTGGATATTCAGA
>NW_018397366.1:1963-2093 GCF_002168275.2 Theobroma umbraticum
TTCCTTAGGTAATTGTTGTGCTCAGATTTTATGGATTAAACAACAATTAAAAGACTTTGGAGTGACTATGCATAATTGACAACACAAGTGCAATTAATATCTCAAAAAATTCAGTTTAGCACTCAAGAAC
>NW_018397366.1:2474-3467 GCF_002168275.2 Theobroma umbraticum
ATTTAACAAGGCCTAAGTAAAATAATAAAATTCAAAGAAATAAAAGGAGGAAAACGAGTGAAGAAAAAGGAAGAAAACTCTAAATTTTTGAAATAATAAAAATTACCCACATTTAAAGGGAAGGCTTTGACGGTCTTTGAAGAAAAATTTCTTTTTCAACTCATTTTCTCCTTATTCTCTCTCATCTAAAATCAACCTCCCAAAACTAAAATCATTTCTTCTCAAATTCTTCAAACCCTAAAATTTAAAACTTCCAAAATCAATGGCAAAACCTTCCCTGCCTAAGGATACTCTAGAAAAGAAGAAAGGCAAACGGCCCATGGAAGAAAATCCTCCCTTCAAAATTCAAAAATAGAAAAAGAAGGATGAATCTGCTATGGTAACCAGGAAAATTGGGAAGAAACAGAGAGAAAAAGAATAGAAATTAGAGAAAAAGAAAGACAAAGAAAAAGCCATTACAAAAGGTAACTCATCATCCTTAAAATTTGGAAATAAGATTCATGAAGATAGGTTTTAAGAAAATAAAAAATGCCCCAATCTCATGCAAGAAATTCATCGATTAGGACAGTTTTAATGAGGTTCCATAAATTAAGGAAGGATTATTAGAATACTTTGAAGAAATGAAAATAAAGAAATTCAGTGTCTTTAAGAACAGAACCTATAGTCCTAGTCTGGTAAAAGAGTTTTATACTGGTATAGCACAAAATGAGGAAGAACTAGATGATCTCGAGGAAATTGTAGATGATGGTCTGAATGTATTTTTAAATGGAAAGGAGTGCGTAGGTACCACCTCTGATTTAGGAGAGTTGTTGCATGTTGAGTGTAATGAGGGAAATTATAAAATTCTAGAAGATTATGATCCCTCATCCTTGTGGGAAATGATCACTGAAAAAACTGAAAGATTTTCCTCAAGAAGCTACGCGAGTTTCATCAAAAGTCCACAAACTATGATATTACATTACTTCATAGCTGCAACAGTTCATGGAAGAGGGG
>NW_018397366.1:3698-3886 GCF_002168275.2 Theobroma umbraticum
GACAAAATAAATTTACCTTATGAAAATATAATTACCTCTTTGGCGAAAAGGAAAGGTATCGGGAGCTCGAGATATAAGATAGATCAGATAAAGAGCAGAGATCAAGCCATCTATCTAGGAAGTCTACCTAAGACGAGTTATAAGTTATATGGAGAAACATTTGTCAAGACTCCCAAGAATGCTCAGAA
>NW_018397366.1:3986-4247 GCF_002168275.2 Theobroma umbraticum
TGGATTAAAACAAGCTCCAAGAGCTTGGTATGAAAGACTCAAAATTTTTAGTTGGAAAGGGGTATATCAGAGGAAGCATTGATACAACATTATTTATTACGAAATGCTTGAATAATTTAATTATAGTTCAAATTTATGTCGATAATATTATATTTGGTATTACTAATAAGGCTTTGTGCAAGAACTTTGCTGAAAAAATGCAGAGTTAATTTGAGATGAGCATGATGGGTGAACTGAAATTCTTTCTTGACCTTCAAATCA
>NW_018397366.1:4615-4726 GCF_002168275.2 Theobroma umbraticum
ACTCTTATTGGATATTCAGATGCAGATTTTACTAGAAGTAAAATTGATAGAAAACGAACCAGTGGCACATGTCAATTTTTAGGAGATATGCTTGTGTCATGGTCAAGAAAG
>NW_018397366.1:5045-5240 GCF_002168275.2 Theobroma umbraticum
AATGACTAGTGTTCAAAAACTTTGAGAAAATTTCTGAACACTTCTTTGGTAAGATAGTGTATACTTAGTTCATTAAGAGCTTCGCTTAATCAACTAAGAGCATTCTGTTTCTAATAGTAAAAGACACAGATAGAGAAGGGAAAAACTTAGTCATTTAACAAGGCCTAAGTAAAATAATAAAATTCAAAGAAATAA
>NW_018397366.1:5419-5784 GCF_002168275.2 Theobroma umbraticum
AATGGCAAAACCTTCCCTGCCTAAGGATACTCTAGAAAAGAAGAAAGGCAAACGACCCATGGAAGAAAATCCTCCCTTCAAAATTCAAAAGAAGAAAAAGAAGGATGAATCTGCTATGGTAACTAGGAAAATTGGGAAGAAACGGAGAGAAAAGGAACAGAAATTAGAGAAAAAGAAAGACAAAGAAAAAGCCACTACAAAAGGTAACTCTTCATCCCTAAAATTTAAAAATAAGATTCATGAAGATAGGTTTTAAGAAAATCGAAAATGCCCCAATCTCATGCAAGAAATTCATCGATTGGGACAGTTTTAATGAGGTTCCAAAAATTAAGGAAGGATTATTAGAATACTTTGAAGAAATGAAA
>NW_018397366.1:6065-6256 GCF_002168275.2 Theobroma umbraticum
ATGATCCCTCATCCTTGTGGGAAATGATCACTGAAAAAACTGAAAGATTTTCCTTAAGAAGCTACGCGAGTTTCATCAAAAGTCCACAAACTAGGATATTACATTACTTCATAGCTGCAACAGTTCATGGAAGAGGTGGCAGCTTCAACTATGTAAGTCTGCAGGATATGTGGATGATGCAGTTTGCATTC
>NW_018397366.1:6348-6525 GCF_002168275.2 Theobroma umbraticum
GACAAAATAAATTTACCTTATGAAAATATAATTACCTCTTTGGCGAAAAGGAAAAGTATCCGGAGCTCGAGATATAAGATAGATCAGATAAAGAGCAGAGATCAAGCCATCAATCTGGGAAGACTACCTAAGATGAGTTATAAGTTATATGGAGAAACATTTGTCAAGACTCCCAAG
>NW_018397366.1:7022-7145 GCF_002168275.2 Theobroma umbraticum
TTGAAGAAAAGGACAGTACAAATACAGAAGTGATTAGGTCTCAACTGCATGAGGAAACACAAGAAGTTGAGTCCTCCCCACCAAACTCTGAGGAAGTTTTCATCATGGATGTCTTTCAGCAGA
>NW_018397366.1:7505-7675 GCF_002168275.2 Theobroma umbraticum
CATAAAAATTCTCCCCTCCAACATCTCCTGAACCCCTCAATATCTTCTATGGAATAGATTAATCGACCCTTTCTGACTCTTCTTATATTTGATTCCATTTTATTGATGACAAAAAGGGGGAGAAATAATATAGTTGATCATGGTAGAAGTTATTAGAAATTTAAGGGCAT
>NW_018397366.1:8501-8611 GCF_002168275.2 Theobroma umbraticum
CATTCCCATTTATCTATGTCTAACTTTTCTACTTGAGTGTGTAGGATAAAAATATATATTAAATAATTAGTTAATCATTCAAAAGCCTATATTAAAACTCATAAGAATAA
>NW_018397366.1:8621-8767 GCF_002168275.2 Theobroma umbraticum
TTGAGCAATGAAACAAGAAGCCTTTAAGTTGGATAATCAAGGAAGTTGGTTGGATAAAACTCAAAAGAGAAGTTGGCAAGTTCAAGCAAATAGTGAAATAGAGAACACTTAGTCGACCAAGAGACAGTGTTAGTCGACCAAGAGCT
>NW_018397366.1:8867-9019 GCF_002168275.2 Theobroma umbraticum
TTTTTTTATATTTTTGGCTAAAACAGGCTACAATTGATTTTTTGCCTTAAAAAACATGAAGAAAAAGCCATTCATAGGTAAGAAAAGTCCATTTATAGTCACGCATTCTTTTAAAAGCCTTATTACTCGCTTTAAATAGTTTTATAATCTTA
>NW_018397366.1:9029-9171 GCF_002168275.2 Theobroma umbraticum
TAAGTTAAATTTTTTTACCTTTTTAGTTAAAACAGATTATAATTGAATATTTGTCTTAGGAAACGTGAAGAAGAAGTCATTCATTGACTAGAAAAGTCCATTTATAGTCACCCATGTCTTCAAAAGCTTTATTACTCGCTTT